>NC_141992.1:141732473-141987473 GCF_049901715.1 Pseudonaja textilis | reverse complement strand
GATCCTGTTTTCCAATCCTTCAAATTGGATTCCTTAATAAGTAAAGAGGAGGAGGAGGAGAGCACAAGTATTTTCATCAGTCTACTTCTTTTCTTTCACACCATCACTCTTTATTCTTCTCTTAACATTCTGTAGATACCAAATATATTCACTTGTCATTCAACTCTGTCTCACATACACCCAAACCTTTCCCTAAATATGTTTTAGGTTTTTAAATCCTTGTGATTTTCCAGAAAAATAACCTACTCCCTGTTAGATTATTTACTAATGGTCATTATTCATATATTATTTATTTATATTTAATTAATTAATTTATGGCTGCCCATCTCATATACCTGACTGTAAATGGCTAGCACTTAAAATAGAATAAAATCCGATAAAAAACCCAACCAAAATTAGAAGCAAAATAAATAACATAAAACAGCATCTGAAAACCCTTATGATGTGTATAACTATGATCAGGAAAAGGAGTCATTTGTGCTATCAGAGCCCCAAGCTTAATAGTACTAATATCACAGCTGCTGTTACTACTGATAGTACTACTACAGAAACTATTACTACTATAAACTAATTGTACTAAGTCAATTGAAGATTAGGAAAATTCAGGTCAAGTTCCCCTTTAACCCTGAAACCTACTGGGTCAATTACAAGAAGCCACAAGCAACCTCATAGATCATAGACCATCGTTTTGAAAAACATTACCCATTTCTTGTTTGTCATAATATTTATTTATAATAAATATTATAAATCTGAAAGCCTCAATAAATATTATAAATAAACCCACAGACAGCACAGACATATAATTTTGATTTCAGTGTTGAGGTCAAGTCAGGAGTAGGTTGGGTCTTCTGCCTAAGAGTCACCAACTTCATCAGCTTTGTGTTACCAATTAATGATAATGGCTGATATCAGCACCTTGGATAGCTCCAAACAACAGGCCAAGTGTAGAGTTAATCCCTATTTGGTAAGGATAAATAGTTTCAGATTCTCCCACATTTATGGAAAAACTCTAATTTCATGATATTATTTTCAGAGTCTAAAATGAAACAAGGTTCTCATTCATCTGCACTGGTTACATTAATCTGCTTACTATTCCCAGAATATATGGTAGAGCATTTGACTCCCATGTAGCTGGTAAAAAAAAGCCACCTGACAGAAAAATGGGAATTTATCTTAAATCATCTCCAGGATCATAGGTGAAGAAATTCACTTTTAAATTTTAAACCTCAATTTCACGAACTGACCTCATGTTTGTGAGTCATTAGTGTATCGTTTTAAGTTGCTTTGGGGGAAAAGATCCTTTTTATTATATTTATCTGTACATGTTAACATTTAAATCTATAATTAAACATTCAAAATAAACTACCTCTTTTTTTAAAAAAAAATCCTATATACAAATAAAATTCTTACAAGTGAACTAGGGAAGAACTGTCATCCTTGTGTAGTCCCATGATCCATCTCCTATAGTGATCTGCCTAAAAGCTGAAATTTGATCATGCTTGAGCTTCATTTTTGAATAAGAGACTGAATAATTGATTTGGGAAGCTGAAAATGTGAGCGGCGTTTTTGCATTAAGCACTTCCAATTGTTCAGTCAGTCATCCATCTGATTTGAGCCATGGTGGCACAGTGGTTAGAATGCAGTAATGCAGGATAATTCTGCCAACTGCCAGAAGTCCTAACTTGACCAGCTCAAGGTTGACTCAGCCTTCCATCCTTCCAAGGTCAGTAAAATGAGAACCAAGATTGTTGGGGGGTAATATGCTGACTCCGTAAACTGCTTAGAGAGGGCTGTAAAGTACTGTTAAGCTGTATATAAGCTATTGCTATTGCTATTTTTTTCTATTTATCTTCAGAATACCAGGTTTTGTTAAGGATTAAAGTCACATTGTTACTTTGCTATATGATCCATTTTCTTTTTTTCCTCTAGTCACTGTCAAAGGTATTGCAAGCCCTCTAAGTTCCTGTATTCTGTATCTACCTTTTTGTCTAAATGTTCAATTATAATGGCTTCCAATGCCATAAATAGAAATCAGCATCCTAGAAAGGGTGCTTTGTAATGTTCATGTGCCAAATTGTCCTCCTCTTCCTCCTCTTTTGAAAAATGCCAAGTTTTGTTGAATGTACATTTAAACTAATAATGGAAGTACTCTACTGGTACAGTCACAAAGTAACATGGAAGATAGATTTTTAAAAGATATCCTTTTGCAAGTAAAGAATAGTTTCAACCATAAGTCACTGTAACTGAGTAGGCAGCTGCATCACTTTCCTGGGTCTCTGAATATCTATGATTTGTGCCATAAAACTTGCTGGCAATAAAGAACCCATGCCTATATGTTAATCAGGTTAAGGATGGCAGCTGTTCCACATCAAGAAATTTTAAGATAAAGACAGAATGAAGTGTGGGGCTGACAGACCAGGAAAGGAAAATACTTTCTTTTATCAAAGATTAAAATCAATTGTGATGATGCAAATGAATGTAATGAAGACATTAATGAACCCTGAATACAATTTTCCAATAGTGACTGTGCTTCAGGATTAAGTGTGCCTTGAGCAATTATACAATTCCTTTACTTTCACAATTCTACAGTATGAAATTGTGTAACGTACAGTACTTCATTGCTTGCTCCAATGGCGAATCATGTTGTTAAACTACATAGATTTTATTACACACACCCCCAAAAAAGTTGTCCATTAAAATGCTGAACAATTGTAGTGTCCACTGTTGGGCTACAGTTAATATTATAAATGAACAAGCATTAAAAAAAATGCATGCACACTCAACATTGTGAATGCTTTAACAGATAATCAGGGTTGGAAGGGACCTTGTAGGTCATCTAGTCCAACCCCTCACCCAAGCGGGAGACCCTACACCATTTCTGACAAATGGCAGTCCAATCTCTTCTTGAAAGTCTCAAGTGATGGTGCTCCCACAACTTCCGAGGCCAAGCTGTTCCATTGGTTGATTGCTCTCACTAGAGTTTCTCCTTATTTCCAGGTTAAATCTCTCCTTGTTCAGTTTCCATCCATTATTCCTTGTCTGGTCTACAGGTGCTTTAGAAAACAGCTTGACCCCTTCCTCCCTGTGGCAGCCCCTCAAATATTGGAAGACTGCTATCATGTCTCCCCTGATCCTTCTTTTTACTAGACTTGCCAAGCCCAGTTCCTGCAACCATTCATTGTATGTTTTAGCCTCCAGTCCCTAATCATCCTGGTTGCTCTTCTCTGTACTTTTTCTAGAGTCTCAGCAACTTTTTTATAATATGGTGAATAAAACTGGATGCAGTACTCTAGGTGTGGTCTTACTAAGGCTTTATAGAGTGGTATTAGTACTTCCCTTGATCTTGACTCTATCCCTCTGTTAATACAATTTAGGATTGCATTAGCTTTTTGGGCTGCTGCTGCACACTGCTGGCTCATATTTAGCTGGTTGTCCACTAAGACTCCAAGATCCCTCTCACGGTTACTGCTATTGAGCCTAGTTTCACCCAGTCTATATGTGTACTTTTGTTTTTTCTTGCCCAAGTGTAGGACTTTACTTTTCTCTACATTGAATTTCATTTTGTTAGATACGGCCCAGTGTTCTTGTCTGTCAAGATCCATCTGGAACTTGAGCCTATCTTCTTGGGTGTTAGCTATTCCTACCAGTTTAGTATCATCTGCAAATTTGGTAAGTTCCCCTTCTATTCCCTCATCTAAGTCGTTAATGAAGATATTGAAGAGTACTGGGCCTAAGACAGAACCTTGTGGCACCCCACTGCTTACTTCCCTCCATGTAGATTTAGACCCATTAAGGACTACTTGTTGAGTACAGTTTGCCAGCCAGTTGCGAGTCCATCTAGTGGTGGTGCTATCTATTCCACTTTTTTCTAGCTTACTAAGAAGTAGGTTGTGGTCTACTTTGTCGATGCCTTGCTGAAATCTAAACATATTATGTCCACAGTATTTTGCTGGTCTACTAATTTAGTCACTGTGTTGTAGAATGAAATAAGATTGGTTTGGCATGATTTGTTCTTAACAAACCCATGCTGCTACTTATTACTTTACTTGTTTCTAGATGTTGGCTGTTATATCTGGGAGGATGGTTCAAGAACGGAGGCAAGACTCAGACAGTAACTAAAGTTCTTTATTTGTGACTTCAGATCTGAGCAACTAAACCCAGCCACAGCAGCCCCTTTTATAGAGCTGGCTGCAGCTAGGCAGCCAATGAAGGCGATTTGAGTTTGTCGCTCTTGGCAGGGCCAATTGCGGCAGCCCGTTTACTGGCCAATCGCATCAGTCTATGGCGACCAATCACGATCAGCTTTCAGCGGGCCAATCAGATTTGCAGGCTACAAGCCTGCTAGTCCAGAACATTGACAGATCTGTTTTATTATTATCTTTTCCAGTATTTTCCCGGGTATTGATGTTAGGTTGATTGGTCTATAGTTTCCTGGGTCTGTTTTTTTTCTTCCTTTTTTGAAGATGGGAACCACATCAGCTCTTTTCCAGTCCTCTGGTATATCCCCGGTGCTCCAGGATTTTTTGAAAGATATGGTGCAGTGGTTCTGAGATGACCTCTGCAAGCTTCTTTAAAACTCTGGGATGTAATCCATCAGGCCCCAGTAATTTGTTTTCATCAAGATCAGACAGGTATTCTCTTACTATTTTTTTTTTTGCTTATTTTAACTTTTATTTCTGGTTTGTCTTTTACAGTTATGTTTTTGGTGGGTTGAGCTATAGTTTCTTTTTGCACGAAGATGGATGCAAAGAATAAGTTAAGCAGTTCTGCTTTCTCTCTGTTGCCTGCTACTTCCTTGCCATCTTCTCTCTTTAGTGGACCAACTGTTTCCTTGATTTTTTTCTTGTTATTTGTATACTGGAAGAAAGTTTTTAAAATTATCTTTGACTTTTGTTGCAAGTCTTTGTTCATTTTGAGCCTTTGCTATCCTGACTTCGTCTTTGCAGATTCTGGCTATCTGCAGATATTCTGCCTTAGTTGTATGTCCTTCTTTCCATTTTTTGTACTTGTTCTTTTTTTCTTTCAATTTGTCAGAGAGATCTTTGTGCAGCCATGCTGGTTTGTTCTTGGATTTCTTGTTTTTCTTTCTCAGTGGTATTTAAGGGAAAGTTTATTTGTACTTCAACTAGAAATTTTAAATATATATCATTGCATTAGATAGAGCAGATGAAAACCTAATGAAAGGTTAATTGAATATAAAGGTCATCCAGAAATCTTACCTTTATGTCAATTTGACTATTTTGTCCACAATGTCTTCTTAACCAAAACCAACCCAAACATTTCAGAGAAACTACTTCATGGTCATTTGTCACCAGAATTTGCTGGCAAATCCAGTCATAATTTTTTAGTAATAAATGGGCTGTATGGTGCTACAAAGTCCTAGCTAGAGGCATACATTCAGACTAAGAATTATTACCTACTACTATGATTAAATATCATTATTGGGACTTCAAGCTGAATCAGAAACTAGCAACTTTAGTATATCATAGATAGATATTATAAGTCTAATAAATTTGCTTTTATAAACATAGTCGTATAAAGTTAGGCAGCCTTTCAATTTAACAAACAAACAAGACAGAACAGTATTTTGAACCAAGGGAAGTTTATCAGCTGTCTTGAAAGCTTTCTTCAAACAAGAAACATTCAAATAACCTATCATAGATGTCACTAAATAATGCAAAGAAGCTCACAAAAAAGTCAGGGGATCTTTTCTTTAGATATTTTTGATAGATCAATTAAACCTGAAATACAGTATTCCCCATCAACAATTTGAAATATTGTATTTAGAATAAATGACATATGCTAAAGGATATCAAGCTATAAATGTGATCTAGAATAGAAATTAATATATACTCCTATACAGTTCACAAGCATTCTTGTGAAAAGTATTCAGTATTGCGTGGATTATGTTTTTGTCTGTATCCATATGAATATTACTTTCACATCCTGATTTGAAGATTAAAAATAAAAATAATAACTGAATAATCAACATGATTGGTTGCAATATGTTTTAAGGACAATAAAACAATATTTGATGGCATTCAAAAAAACGTCTTAAAATGAGACCTATATATAAAATGAATACAAATTAACTAGAAACTTAGTTAATACTGGGAGTACAAAATGTAGCTATGCATTTTTATAAAATGGACAAAAACACAATACATGGATTGTGTTGTCAACCACCCACTACATACTGACAAAAAACCATTTCAGTTCAAAGCAGATGAAAACAGAATTAATCTGGCAATATCTCCTGATTTACCTTTTATGACTACCTCTTCTTAACATTTCCTCATCTATGCTAATCATACAGTATTTCTTAATCCCATTATATGACTTCATTTTTGAAAATTATTTTCCATTGTAGTATACTATTATATGTTTGGGAACTGCATGTTTTGGAATTATATCATATACGCCATGAAAAGACCTGGTATATAAATTTTTTGCCTCTTGTTTTGTTGCAAGTATTTCTTCCATAACATGAGCCTCAACACTGAAGAATCCGAAATTAGTGTAGATGTTAAATGCCTTCATGGAAAAATGTCTGGATGCCAGTTTGTTTGTTTGTTTGTTTGTATGTTTGTTCATTCATATGATGCCCATCCCACCATCAAGTAACTCTGAGCAGCTTAATGATCTACGGGGATGGAGCAGACTATATAAGATCAGATAGTCTTGGACTTGGTATCCTACATTGGATATGACAATAAACGGACCACATAAAAATCTCCTTAGCAACATTTTACATAGCAAGGTGTATTTTTAAAATAATCAACTCATACAAGAGAAGTCTACACAGTTGGTCACAGCAAGTAATCATATATTATAAATACATAGGGTAAGTATTACATAATCTAAAGCTTCATTTGTTCATTCCTTGAAATAATAAAGTAAACCAAACAATGAGCTGTTTTCTCTTCAACTTTGAAAGTACTCCTTGAATAAATTCCACTGTTACATAAATGGCATTACATATATGCATTCATGTGTGTATGCATATTCGTGCATAAGTGTGTGTGACTATATAAATACATATACACAAACACAGAGAGCCACACACAGAGCCACACGCACACAATGTTATCATTACTGTACCCTAAATTCTGTGACTGTATGCCTCCATACGGATATATTTTAGTTTCCAGGGATTTTATTTTTCCAAATTGTTACTGTAGTTGAATATATGGGCAATTATTTTCAAGCAGCTGGAAACTTCCAAGCTCTTCCCATGTAAGATTCTACTCACTAATTTTTCTTTAGTGATAGGTTTTTGTCAACTGCCTTACCTCTTGGAGCCCCCCTTTGTTCATAGTTAACTATGAAAAGGTCTGCTACTTGAACTACACGACCACCAGGTTTCACACAGGAGTTTCCCTATTTGGCCGATTATTTGCCTTTGTTGCATTTAATTTTTTTTGTTTATAAAATACTAATTACCTCTTTTATTGTTTGAAGAGATTAAAAGTTAATAGGAGAATCTAAATAAATAGAATGCCATTCTGCACAAACTATATATGCTGGTAATTAATTTCTGGCCTCCTCTGAGCTAATTAACTCATATAAAGAAATGAAGTTAATGAACCATAATTCTAGTCATACAAGTGTAGATACAAGCAGTTTGACTTAATGAATTAATAAGATATTTCCATTCTAGGGGGGTGTCAATTGCACTCCTAGTCTGTAGGGCCCTTTAATGGGTCTTTCCAGTGAAAATATTTAATAAATATTAGGGCAACCTGGTGATGAGGTTTGCCTCATAAGGCAGACTGATACCCAGAATTAGTCACGATTTTGATTCAGCCTGTCTAATGAATCTATTCTGTTCTATTGGTAATGAATCTGTGTTATGCCAGAGAAGTGATTGATAGCACAGCACATGGTGGAGGGGCATTTCGGGACCCTGCAACTTAAAATGAAGTAACCCGCCAATGCTGCTGTTAAGATGATGTACTTGAAGGAAGGCAAATAAAATAAAGTAGCATTTTAGTTATATACATCAAGAGAGTGAGAGGGATCAATCACCACTACAAAACTGTTGTCAGACTCACTTCCATCAACCTTTTCACCCTAAGCTTGCACTATTGAAGGAATGTACTGTAATCAAAGCTCGTGAAGGATGAAGTAGCATATAGAACAACCATCAACATCACTACAAAAATGCAGTTATTCTTTGGGTGCAGGATAGCTCCTTTGGTTTTAAAAGTAATCTAGCTGCTGAGCAGTTCATAATTTCAACTAGAGTTCTATTCTTCATTTACTGGGAAACATCCATAAATTATGAGGGATTCTTAGAAAAGCAACTGTTATTTTTCAATTCCTCTCTCCTTTCCTTTCACTTACACAAGCAAGGTGTTGTTCAGTAGTTCACTGCATATTTACTCTTCCTCTTTTCCCAAATATTGTGACCAGAACATAAGAATCCCTTATCACTATCATGATAGTTGTGCAATCAAATTTCTCCCCTTCCATCCAATTCCCCTTCCATTTCATGAAAGAAGATTTGCTACCAAAGTAAGAACCAGTTGGTGAAATATTTATGAGGTGGTCTTACTTGTATTGGTGAAGTGAACCAGGAGTATATGAATGTCTTGCTTTAAATTTATTAATTGTCTCTTCTAGTGGCTTATCACAGATGTAATTCCAAAGGATCCATATTATATGGGAAGTTTTTGATAATGTTGCTGTTGTTATTAAAACTTCACAATGAGAAGGGTTGTCGGTGGTGAAGGTTTCAATAGATTAGCAGCAGCAGAGCTTCTGCTAACAATAAGAGAGGCTCAAAAGCCACACTGAGATAGTAATTCATCCTTTCTTTTCATAGGGAAAAACAGATTAACAGAGTGGAAGGGACCTTGTAGGTCATCTAGTCAAACCCCCACCCACCCAAGAAGGAGACCCTACACCATGTTTGACAGATGGCAGTCCAGTCTCTTCTTGAAAGTTTCCATGATGAAGCTCCCACAACTTCTGAAGGCAACTTCTGTTGCAGCGGCTCTCACTGTCAGAAAATTTCTCCTTACTTCCAGGTCATATCTCTGCTTGATCTGTTTCCATCCATTATTCCTTGTCTGGTCTTCAGGTACTTTGGAAAATAGCTTGACCTCCTCCTCTCTGTGGCAGCCCCTATTGAAACACTGCTATCATGTCTCCCCTGGTCTTTCTTTTCACTAGACTAGCCATGCCCAGTTCTTGCAACCATTAATCATATGTTTTAGCCTCCAGTCCCCTAATCATCTTGGTTGCTCTTCTCTGCGTTCTTTCTAGAGTCTCAACATTTTTTTTAATAGTGTGGTGACCAAAAACATTTCTGTGGCACTGGAGAACAGTTCACAGCAGAGGTTTCACTATAGCAGCTAATGAAATGAATGAGTTTTCAAATATCTCATCATTTGAATACTCTGGGTCTTTTATTCTTCTTCTTTTGCTGTTAAGAAAAGGCACAGGAAAGAGGCAAGTGGAACAAGTATCAAGATACAAACTGTGTTACTTATGTAGTTCTGACCAATATTGGGGTACAAATACAAAAGACAAGGCTTTGTGGTATGACTCTGCAATGCACGTGCCATCATTTTTTCCATCATCTTGCTTTGTAACAGATGCCTATGGCTGTCCACATTTCTCATTTGGCAGCTGAAACTTTCAGCAATTTGTCTCTGCAGAAAAGAAAAAAAAATGGAAAAGTGTCTGGCCTCTGGCATGCTAATTATAATGGCAGGGATCTAAGTGAGAAGGTAGTCTGAACATCTTCAGATAAAACATTATCCAAAGGAAATAATCAGCCTTAGCTCTTGAAAAATTACTTCGAGCCCATAGCATCCATTACAACAGCAATATCCAGGTTTCTTCTATTATCCCTTTCTGGTGGCCTGAGTAAACTGTAAATTTTGATCAGGAAGATCAACTGGAACTAGATAGAAAGAACAGTGAGGCATTTTCTTTTCTTCAAAAATGTACATCTAATTCCCAGAAGCCTTTCTAGTATGGCTGCTATGAAAGTGGAAGTCATTTTTTGCATGCAAGAATATATATTCATGTTTAGTTTCTTGAAATAGATTTGAACCAAGGAAAATAGGTGATTTTACTGATAGGATTTTCTGACATGCCTAGATGTGAAAGGCCTCCATGATTTTTAGATGAAAATTTCTCTCATCCTGTCATTTTTGAGGCTTGTCATTAACTTAAGTGTCAGCCACCTCTGTTAAAGACCTTTGACCTTGAATTGTGATCAGGTAATCAATTTTATTTTCTCTCTCTGACTGAAAGCAGAGCTAATGCAGCCTTAGAAATGTATTTCATCTTGATTTAGTAAATTTCATTTATCAATCTCCATTATTTACTCAAATGCTAAGAACACATCCTTTCTGAGCTATTTGCTTCTAATTGATGAGGTGGACATACATAAACATTCAGCAGTCACAGAAAGTAAACAGCACTTGGTGGCTGGTGGGAATGTACATAAAATGACTATTTCTTTGTAGATTAAAGGGCAAAAAAGGTTGTCCTATGACCATGACATCATTTGTTATTAATGAAAGGCATAACTCATTGGAACCAGCATGCAATCCAATTAAAAAGCAAGATTCCAATAAAACGTGTTTCAATGCAGTTGGTCAATATTGAAACCACTTAAGAAAATGTAAGCATGATAAAACATGATTTAGATAAAGCTATCAGCACATCATAGAGGGTTCTCTTTAAATCAAAATGTCAAGTTTGTTTTGTCTCAGCCATATATCTATTCAAATCAACTTGACTACCTTGGAGCATGAGATCAGTTCAATAGTCAAACGCTTTCTGCATTTAAATATGCAGAGACATTACTGTGACAAAAGGAAGAATAATCTGGATAATTACCAAGATAGAGGCAATAATAGTACAGAGTAGTAATGTGGCTTTACCCTTATGAGTATCTAGAGATACTCCACTCTAGATATTAGCACAAAGTAGTAACGTGGCTTTACATCTATGAGTATGTACAGATACTCCACTCTGAATACTATAGCGTTGTTAAATCTATTTTATTTTAGTTATTTATTTCCCAGCTTTATGATTTTTTAAAAAAATAGCTCAAGGTGGCAAACATAGCTTCTAGTGTGTACTTATTATATAAAGCTGTGTATAAAGCTACCAGAAAACTACATTCACTTATTTTTGTCAAAGTCTACTTTGAAGTCTTTAAAAGGAACTTTAGGACTTAATTAGCCATTGCTAATGCATGAAGCTCCATTATTCTAGAGGTAATTTTGTATTATAATGCATAATGCTTCTCATCTCCACATTAATAACAGAAAACAGATTTACTTCCTGTATATCTTCAAACTGTCAACAAATGGATCCAAGTTAATAACAACAACAACAACAGCAATAATAATTATTATAATTATAATACTAAATATGCCTGTGGCAAGACCACAGAAAAGTAGATTTAGAGAAGGGTTCCATGATGCAGCCCACATTTCATTTTCTATCGTTAGCCCACCAGAAATTAAGGGGAAGATAAAATGCATTATACATGTTCCATTAAAGACACAGAAATCACTCAGCTGCATTGGTATTTCAATACGCAACATCAAGACAGAATGAGTTGATCAAGAATTAACTCCAAAAAAATAATATTGTGGGAACAATGGGATTTAAAATGTGCAGCAATCATTTGAGTTGAATATTATTTTATCAAACAGGCCTCAAGCCCTCCCTTTTCTACAATAGCAAGCTCAGTCAGCTGCTACAGCATTTTCTGACACACCCACCCAAATGAGATAATGAATGACAATAGGACATTGACTATTCCCCTCAGTGACAAAATAAATGTGCATGAGAACTTTCAGGATTTCTGACTATTCACTATTATTCTTAGATTCATTCTATGATGAGGTGTAGAACTATCAGGTTAAAGAAAAAATTCAAAGCCTAATGTTAAAACAGAGGCAACCAAGCCCCCACCTGAACAGAACACACCTCTAACCAATCAGAACACGGCTAACCCCCCAACCAATCAGAACACAGCCAAACCCCCTACCAATGAGAACACACCCCCACCCAATCAGAACAGCCAAGCCCCCACCCAATCAAGTCCCACCCCCACTAGCAGTTAAAAGGAAGAAGCAGCTGCAATCTCACATCACTCTGAGAAGCACAGAGCCGGAGACAGAAGCCTGAAGTTGATGAATGAGACTTCATCGAAACGTTGCCTAGATACTTCGAATCTTACGCGGAGAAAACCCGAACAACCAAAGATCCACATACAAATACCATGCGAGAACCTCAGAAAACAAATATATATATATATATATATATATATATATATATATATATATATATATATATATATATATTTCCACACCCACAACAAGATCCACATACCGAGAACCTCACACACACACACACACACACACACACACACATACATACATATACATATACATACACACATATATACACACACACACTAAATATGAGTTCTATAACAATAAGACAATCTGGTAGAAATTCAAGAAAATGGAGAGAGCACATTTTGGAATATGACTTTGTAATAGTAAGAGTTATAGTAATTTTTCAGGTTTGGACAGTAAGCTGGAGGAAGTGATGAAAAATATTCAAATCTTAATAGAGAATAAAGCCTTATTTATCAGATTTCACAAAACTAAAAAACAGCCATTTCAAAAATTAAACAACAGTTCTGCTGACTTCAATGACTTCAATGAAATAAATTAGCAACATAGTTTTAGTGAAATAAATTGCTGTGAGAAGATAGATTTGGCCACATCAACATATTAATGCTGCAGTATAAATTGTGGGGCCCTTCTGCAATTTTCATTATCTTATGCTGAGGATTTACTCTGCTATAAAATGAGTTTCTATAGAAAATCCACACATAGATAAGATATTTAACAATAATAAAAGGATCCATGGATTAACACTTGCATTATTAAACCATTATGGTTAGATTTTAATAGGTATATTACATATGTACTATTTTGATTTTTCCCTGTTTATATTTGCACTATAAATTATATTTGTTGTATTAATAATGGTCCATTGCTGCAATCAATGATGCACTATTTCTTAAATTAGAAAAAGGAAAAAAATTAAATTTGTAAGAAGATAAAAAAAGGCTTAAATACATCATGATTAAACCATATGTCTTCTACAATCATCTCTTAAGTACTATAAGTCCTTACAGATGTACTGAACTCTTAGATTCCAGAGTACAAATGAATCACAACATAACTACATATATTAATATTTTTCAAAGCCTTCTAAATGAAGCTTTTTTTTCTCTAGAGTGGTTTAACTAAACATTAAGTTTCTTGGCAAATAAAACTAAGGTTATTGCTTTTTCTTTTTCTCTGTGTAAGCTGTTTATGGTATATGCATTTAGTACCTCATTCCACAAGTTTTGAACACTCTTTGATGACCATATTTGAAATTTCAACACACATACTATTGACTGGTGGACTTACAGATATCAAAAAACATTCTTGTATGGTGTTGCCTAAAAAGTAATACAACAAAAATATTCCAATTCTTTGAAATCATGAACTGGAGACTTCAAATGCTGGCTAGCCTCAATATGGTTATATGATAGGAACTGCCTGTAAAACATTTCATAATTCACATGTATTCACTTCATCATACCTTTTTCTTAAGCAACTAATGTACACTCAATGCATCTACTTTCATGCATTCATGGACCTGCTGCAAATCAAATATTTATTTTATTTATTTATATTTATTTATTTTATGTAATATTGAGGAAATTAGTGAAGGTTGCAAGGATGATGAGAAGTACTGGATGTAAAATAGGCATTTTACTAGTGTCAAGAGTGGTTCTTGGGAAAAATAGAATGCAGACAGAAAAAGTAGAAGTCAACTCTTCTTCATAATCAGTTAAATCAATCATGCAGTTAGAGTTATAATAATTTATTTGTGATATGTACAAATGAATAGTCTTAGGCTTCAATTTGACTTAGATATGTTCCTAAGCATATGCTTATCAGTCACTATCCTCATTCACTTCTGAGTCTCCAAACTGCCCAGTTACCTTTTATGTATTCTGTTGACTTGTATCTATTTTTGTCACCTAGTAGAATATTTTTCCCCTATGGATCACATTCATTTAGAATATTGCAGAATTTTTTTCTAAGACCTATAGTATATCTAGTTCTTTCATTTTCCCTATTCACTGGGAGATATGTAACTATCTTTTTACTTAAGCTTTTAACACATTTTAAAGAAAGTTATACCAGAATAAACATGCAAAACCAAAATAAAGAAAAAACAACTGGAAGAAATCTTTGTTTAGCAATCACAATACATTGGCAACTCAATTGTTAAGCAAAATAATTGCTAAATGAAACTACAGATGCTCTTAGTTCAGCTTCTCTTGGCTTTATAGACCCACAAAGGTCATAAATGCAAGGATTGATCATAAAATTATTTTTCATCACCGTCATTACTAAGAACAGTCACTACACTGCTAAACAAAGCAGTTTGAGTAGAAAAGATGAATACAAAGGATTATGAAAAAAAAAACTTTCTTGGGGAGGCATTCTCCATTATCCTTCCATTTGCATTTCAAATCTCTAATCACACCATAAATATTCGCACTTCACATTGGACATTGAACACCAACCATTACAAATACTTCTCAACTTATGACTGCAATTGAGACCAGCTTTCTGGTTGTAAGTTATTATCGTTGTATGCCAAGGCATCCAGGTTGACCAGACCTAACCTTATGACCTTTTTTGCAGTGGTCATTAAGTGAATCACCAGAGTTGTTATGTGAGCACTGTAGTCAGAATGGGCAGGTTTTACTGAGAACTGCTTAAAAAACATCACAAAATACAGTAACATGACTGCAGGATTCTGCAACCAGTCATAAAGGCAAATCAGTTGCCAAGCATCCAAAAATGTGGTCATGTGATTTTGTGTGTGTGTGTGTGTGTGTGAGTGTGTGTGTGTGTGTGTGATGACATTCAGAAAGAACCTGTTCTGAGCCCATTGTAATTTTGAATAGTTGTTAAGCAACTAGTTGTAAGTCAAGGACAACCTGTATTGCTAGCATCTATTGAAGTCGTTCATCTGTTATTTTTAATTGTCACATAACTCTTTCCATTGTTTGTTCCCTTATTTTATTTGTAATCAATTAGGTAAAATAAACAAGAAAAGCAAAGAGAAAGGGAGATTCCCGTATGTAAAAAAAAAAAACTTTGCATGTGAGTTAGGTTTGAAGTGAAAACATTATTAAATATTATTTAAAAAATTAAATGGCAAATCAAAAAGATACACAGAAAAAGTCATTCTAATAGTCTTCTACTCTTTCTCTATCCCTTTTTAACTGCAATTGCTTCTTAAATATTTTTATATTATCTTCAGTTAATTATTTTTTAAACAGTTTCTCTGTCTTGTTCTTCTAAAAGCATATTCTGAGTTTCCCAACATGCCTTCTTGAATTATATTTGTACCTATAGGATCCATTTCTGTTGAACTTGGTTAGACTTTTGCAGTGCATATATAGGTTCACTTTATCATATAACATTCTTATTGACTCCAACTCCATGATGTATTTCAATAACTAATTTTGAATCTTTGGTGAAAAAATAGTTTTCAGTGACCAACTTCATTTGCACCCATAGCAATCTAAGTGATGCTCATTTATGCTTTATAGCATAGCACTTTCATTCATAATTAAACCACAAGAACTGACAATCCTCACTCAACTCATTTAGCCCTCTACCTTTGTCTTAGTTTCACAGAGATATATCTAATTTTCTTTATTTAATTTCACATGTTCATTCATGCTGTTTACCATTTAATTGAAGCTTTTGAAGTGATGTTTTAGTACGACAGAACAGGGTTACAGAAGATATTAACTATAGTCATAACCATGCTCCATTCAGTCACATTCCTGGCTAATGGTAGGGACAGAGGTGGTATTCAGCGGGTCCTGACCAGTTTTGGAGAACCAGTAACAGAAATTTTGAGTAGTTCAGAATACCACCTCTGACTGGCCCCGCCCCATCTATTCTCTGCCTCCCAAGTCCCAGCTGACTGGCTGGGTCTTCTTTTATTGACCTGTACAGGAGAATGGAGTTGGAAAGCAGGTTAGTGGGGTGGGGAGAGAATGGGGATTTTACAGTATCCTTTCCTTTCCACACCCACCCAGCCATGCCCCAAAAACCTGTAGTAATTTTTTTTTGAATCCCACCACTGGTAGGGACTATATCAGGGGTCCCCAAACTTGGCAACTTTAAGACTTATGGACTTCAACTCCCAGAATTCTGGAAGTTGAAGTCCACAAATCTTAGGGTTGCCAAGTTTGGAGACTTCTGGACTATATGAATCTGTTTTGGTAAGTTATCCCCTTGTTTTACCTCAGGTATGCTTACAATACACTATACAAGTTAGCATCCCTCATTAAGGCCTACCTTGAAAGCCAAATTGCCCGATCTGTATCTCACCAGCTAAGAGATAGATGTTGCAATGGTGAATTCTAATACAAAAAGCAGTTAAGGTGGAGTTTATTTCAAATATTTTCTTCCTTTTCTGGCTTTAACTCATGTTTTGTTAATTAGAAGCATTAGCTATGTAAATTATCTTGAGTTGACAAAAAAAATAAAGTTGGGATAAAAATAAAATAACTAAATAATAAAACAAACTCTTGCTTTCTTTTTGAAAGCTCATTTCTATTGTTTGGTACATACCGTTTCTAAAGAGGACAATGTAATATTTGTCCACAACCATCATTAGAAAGTAAGTACATGCAGATCAATGGACATTTGAGCCATGCTAAAGCTGTTGCATGCATTCTGTTTTCCTTCTCAACTTTTTATTTATTCAAAAATAATCAAATCCTTCTGCAGTATCTACTAGAAATTTGCAAGAGAGGAATCCAAAATGGATCTCCTTAACATAGGATTCCTTGTTCATGGATGTAGTTGTATGAGTTGTATGCAAAAATGAGTCCAGCAAACGCATATTCATTCATACAATAAATGCCATTGCAAAAACCAATCCCAACCACAAAAAACTTCGCTCAAGACCAGACTTATCCATACGGCAAAGAATCCACTCCTGTGAACTCCGCGCAGAACTCAAATACCATCTAGACAATGGAGAAAAGGACCTGTACATTGACTACAGAGCTGATTGCATCAAAAGAAAGTCACACAACCCACAACTCCGCATCCAACCCCACTCCATCCAATCCAACATCACTCAAAACTAGGCATGCTAACTACCTCTATTCCAACCACAACTGGCCTTAAATGCAAGGTACTCAATGCAAGAAGCCTTGTAAATAAAATACCTGAATTTCTCCTATTACTAAATATGGCTAAATTTGACATTATATTTGTCTGTGAAACATGGCTCAATGCATCTCTCCCTGACTCCATTACCACAGTAAAAGACTATCATGTTTACCAATCAGATCATGAAATCCGTAAAGGAGGTGGTGTTGCTATCTTTTATAAAAAGTCCCTACATCTAAAAAACATCCAAGTTACCCAGGAGCTTGCTATTCCTGAGACCATCGTCTGTAAACTGTCCTTAAATATCACATTTCAGTTCTTACTATGTTACAGAGCCCCTGACATCGAACATGCAAACAAGCTAAATACACTACTAACACAGGCAGCATCCTGTCCATACGCTTTTATCTTTCTCAGTGACTTCAATCTACCTCATATTAACTGGACCCTAAACGAATGTACAACTGAACCCACACATGCAACCTTCTACAATGCAGTAACAACTCTGGGACTAGAACAACTAGTAACCAACAACACTAGACTTAACAACTGCCTCGATCTCATCTTCTGCAATAGTTTGAATTCAATTTATGGAATACAAATTAAAGAACCCTTTTCCAACAGTGACCACAACATGATTGACTTTTGTCTCAACATACGTCCACACAAAAATCATCACAACGATGGAATCCCCAATTATAACTTCAAAAAAGGCAACTATGTTCTTATAACCAACGATCTCTCATCCCTTCATTGGCAATTTCTATTCATTGGATGCAATACTGTAGAAGACCATTACAACATATTTTTACTTGAAGTCAAAAGAGTCATCAAACTATATGTACCATTAACAACTCCCAAAACCAGAAAAAACAAATTACCCAAAATAATAAGGAAGCTTCAATCCAAAAAGAAATCACTTTGGCGGAAAAACAAATCTGGTCACGCTGCCAACTTCAAAAGCCGATACAAAAATTTATGCTACCAGATAAAAACTGAATGCATCAATTATCACATTAAACAAGAAGAAAACCTTCTCTGCACTAATTCCACCCACGCTTTCTACAATTTTGTAAACAGCAAACTAAAAGAGTCAAGGTCCATCCCACCCCTGAAAGGACCTAATGGTAAAGGCTGCAATGATGACACTATTAAAGCCAACCTCTTTAACACATTCTTTGGCTCAGTATTTGTAAACAGCAATGGATCATGCCCATTACTAGTTAAACCACAGACAACTACAATGATCTAATACATATCAATTTTACAGAAGACAATGTTGAGAAAGCACTTCTCAATCTAAAACCATCCCTATCTATTGGACCAGATGGAATATATGCCTACTTCTTAAAAAAGCTACCCACTGCCATAGCCGAACCTCTAAGCATAATCTCTGAAAAATCTTTCAGGACCAGCTCCTTGCCAAAACTATGGTCACAAGCCACAGCCATCCCCATCTTCAAAAAGGGAGACCCCAGCCTAGTTGAAAATTACAGACCAATCTCTTTATCCTGCATCACCTGTAAAGTCATGGAATCAATTATTAACCAATCCATCATCATCCACTTAGAAACAAACAACCTACTCTCTATTAAACAATTTGGTTTTAGGAAAAAACTATCATGTAATCTGCAACTCTTACACTGCAAAAATATATGGACTATACAACTCGATCAGGGCAAAGCAATAGACTCAATCTACACAGACTTCTATAAAACCTTGGATTCAGTGGTACACGACAAATTACTCTTAAAATTAAAATCTTATGGTATCTCTGGACACCTGTATAACTGGATAGAAGCATTCCTGTCAAACAGACAACAAATGGTCAAAATTGGGAGCGTCCTATCAAATTCTGTACCTGTCAACAGTGGTGTCCCCCAAGGCAGTGTTCTAGAACCAACTCTTTTCATACTCTACATAAATGACCTCTGTGATCATATCAAGAGCAACTGCATTCTCTTCGCTGATGATGTAAAGCTATTCAACACCACAGACAATACCGCTACCTTTCAAAAAGACCTTGACTATATCAGAATGGTCAAACAAATGGCAACTTCAAATCTCAACAAATAAATGCTCTGTCCTACATATTGGCAAAAAAGAATATCAGAAAATAAAATAGTGGCTGAATAGTCAAGACCTTGTTGATGATGCAAACTCTGTCAAGGATCTTGGAGTACTCATCTCTAATGACCTAAGTGCTAGAGCCCACTGTAACTACATAGCCAAAAAGGCGTTAAGAGTTGTTAACCTAATCTTGTGTAGCTTTGTCTCTGGTAATATTACACTAATAACTAGAGCATACAAAACATTTGCTAGACCAATACTTGAATACAGCTCATCAGTATGGAACCCACATTACGTATCTGATATTAACACAGTTGAGAAAGTCCAGAAATATTTCACAAGAGTTCTCCACTCCTCTACTCATTGCAGAATACCTTATGCCACAAGACTCGAAATTCTAGACCTAGAAAACCTAGATCTACGCCACCTTCAGTCCGATCCAAATATAGTATATAAAATCATACATTGCAATGTCCTACCTGCGAATGAATACTTCAGCTTCAACCATAACAACACAAGAGCAAACAATAGATACGAACTCAAGGTTAATTGCACCAAATTTGATTGCAGGAAATACGACTTCAGCAACAGAGTGGTCAATGTCTGGAATATTCTACCTGACTGTGGTTTTTTCCCCAAACCACAAAAACTTTAACCTTAGACTGTCTATTATTGACTTCACCCCTTTCCTAAGAGGTCTGTAGGGGGCATGCATAAGCACACCAACATGCCTACCATCCCTGTCTTATTGATTCTTTTATATCTTTTTTATTTTTCTTATATGTATCCATGTATTCATAACTATGTTTTACTTATACCTATTATCTTGTAAGCAATTGACAAATAAAATAAAATAAATAAAATAAAAGTTGAGCAGAATTGTTTAAGAAGACTACAGTCCTATACATATATGTATTATAAAGTAACATTTATATATTCATAAAGAATTATATATTAACTTTATTTCTCTTGTCTAATATGCATACCTATAATACTATCTGGAAGTAAATCTAAATACTGTATCTATACAGATATGTTCTGTTAAACCCTGATGTGAGTCATAGATAAAGTTCCATAAGTGGAGCTGTTGAAGAGATTGAAATTGTTATGGGTTGAGTTTATGGATTGACTATGTACCATGAAGTTGCTGTTGACTCTTACCAACCATATAGATGCATTTTCTTTAGGAAGGTCTATTCTCAACCTGCTCCTTCAGATCCTCCAACAGTACACACATCACCACTGCAATTAAGTCCCATCCATCTTGCTATTTGGTCATTGTTTTCTTCTCTACCATTCAACTTTCCCAGAATTGCAGATTTCTCTGTTGAGCTAGGTTTTTCCCTAAGGTGTCCAAAGTATGATTATTTATGTCTCTGGTAAGAGATCTGGGTTGATTTATTTGATGATTCATTATGATTTCTCAAGTGTCTTCTCCAGCAAGAGTATCATTACTGTGTATTTTCCCTGCTTCCTTTTGCTGCCATGCAGTATCCCAAGGAAAACCATTGCCTGTGCATTTCTGATGTTTGTAAATCTAAACACATCCTGGCATCAGAATATTTTTTTTCCAAAGGTTCCACAGCTGTTTCCACCATGTGCTGGTCTGTGGCATATATCTTAATGTGGAATCTTTAATATTTATAATTGGTTCTAAAAGGCAGAAGCTATCTACTATTTCAATATCATTATTGTTGCTATTCCTATTTCCTTTCGCTTGGTCTTCTTTACATTTAATCTTAGTCCCACTCTTTGACTTCCATTTACTAGAACCCGCAGATCCTTCACCTTTCCAAATGTTTATGGAACACTGAATGAAAACCTGTCATACAATCCATTGGTTACTGTGCTCCACTCTGTTTTCCAAGGCTTAGATATCTTAGGTTTCCTTTGTGAAATTGCCATTTTAAAATAGGATTTTAAAAAAAATGCTTCAGGAGACCTAGTTTATTTGTGATCACTTCCACTCCCATAAATAGACATGCAAGCAAATAAATAAATAAAAGGAAAGGAAAGGAAACCTACAGGCTGAAATTCACAGACAGGGAGAAGTTGCTCATCATCTCTCTCCACCCCCCCACCCCCACCCCCTGCACCCTGACATGCCCCACAATTCCATATCAAAGAAGATAACAAGAATTGCAGTGTAAAACTGCCTGATTTTTATTCCTGTCTTTCCAAGCGATTGGCTTCTTCACTAATAATCGGGATTTATTACTGGGCCCATCTGCTGCCTCTCTTAAGGTCAAAAGGTAAACCACAGGCATTGCTGATGTCACCATCAAGGTAGCTAGTCGCAAATGGACACTGACAAGTGTACTTTTGAAAGAATATTGTGGCAAGAACACTCTGAGCATGAAAAGTCAAGCTGATAAAAGAAAATAAAGTCCCAAATACTAAAAAGATGTCAGGTTTTAACCCATTAATCCATGTGATGGAGTCCAACTGTCAGTCTTCTATCTGAGCTGCAGTCAAAAAGAAGAATGGGTTCCTACACCTCGTGAAATGTAATCAGGTCAATCTCAGCAGTGTGGGAAAATTTCTAACATGTCACATTTTCCTGTATTTTTTTTTTTGTTAACACCACCGGTTCCTTGATGTAACCTAAAGACCATACAGGGAAGCTGAGGACACTGTCCAGCGTGTGTTATTTTCTTATCAGCATCCAGTGTTTCCGGAAGGATAATCCATTTGATTATGTTTTTAAGTCTTTTTTTCCCCCAACGCACAGTTTGAAACTAATGCCAAGTTTACTGTAGCTCAGCAGCCAGTTGGTTCTGACCTCTTTTAACCCTGACTGCTGACTCTATTAAAGAGTCTGGTCAACCCCTTTCATGTGTTTGCACTCTCTGGTCTTATGTTGTGTAACTGGGTTAAATTCACCAGATGATTTTTGTTAGACTGTTTTATCTGTCACTGGGCAAGAAGCTACTTTTTGGCTTCATTTTCAGTTCAGGCTAGAAAGTGAAAAGGGCAGCAAACTCGATGCCAGATAGAGCAGTCCCATTTTTTTTTCCACCGGAGATGGAGGATTTACCTCACAGTTTGAGAACAAATTAGAATCTGACAATGTGTCAACAAAGAATTACTTGCTTTGTCTCAGCTAATGTTTCAAAGAGGTTATCTATATCCATGCAGCAGCACTGCAAACAAGCAGCAGGTTGCTGACTACTGATGTAAATAGCAACAATTCCTCTAGTCTCAGGGTCATGCATTACTAGAATCATTTTCTTCTTTCCATATGAAACAGTTGGTGGACACAGTGGTTTGTGGAATCACAGTAGTCCCAGTTCCCCTCTGTGTGGGCATCAATCCCCACATAGCCTTTGTGATTGTGCTGAAAAAAAAATCCTTCTTCAATTATTAATCTAAACTTACGCATGAAAAAGCCAACTCCCAAAATACATACATCTGAATTTAAATACACAGCTTTACATAAAGACTAAAATCCCCAAAGCAAAACATTTTTGGCAAGAGCCAATCATTTGGACACCTTTCCCTTCCCGTATATGCATCAAGTCGTCCAAATATTGCTTGTGCTGACTTTCCATTTCAGAAACAACAATTCCAGATTTGGTTCTCCTTCACTTTCCAGACTCTTCCTCCACAGATTTGAGTTGCCCCCCCCCCACACCCCAAAGTATTTGAGTATTTGAGGGGAGGGACCTTCCACAAAAGCAGTAGCAGAAATGAAAGCAGGGGAGCCATCTTATCTTGTCAACAAAGGGAAAAGAGTGCTTATTCAAGAATGCACCTGACATTCTCACACTTCTTCTTCCTAAAGTGCAACTCTCTGTGTAGAAGTGTAATCTAACTTACTAATTTATATCTCATTTTTCTTCAAAAGCAAAAGGCATGTGGATTTTATCATTTTTGAACTCGTGTGAGATAAGTTGGACTGGCTGCATATGTATCTGGCCCAAAGTCCCCCATGTAATGGCTGAAGGAATAAACTTTAGGAACAGGAGGAAGAATCACTATGAATAGTCTGATAAAAGAAATCTGAGCCCATTATAGGCACTGTAATGAGGAAGAGGATCAGATAAGATCTTCCCTAGTTCTCATGAAAATAAAGGGAGATAGAAGAGAAGCACATTCAGTTCTGCAAGATTCTGTTACTCTAACCCAGGGGTATCAAACTCAAGGCCCATGGGCTGGATCCGCCCCACAGGATGCTTAGATCTGGCACGTCGGGCCACCCTGGAAACAGCAAAGGACTGGCCCACCATGCCTCTGCCAGCAAAAATGGAACTTCTTGAAGGTGATCTGTACAACACAAAAAGAAAACAAATTTATTGCAGGTATAGAACTTAGGGTTTGGTTTGGTTTTCTGCATGGAACCTCATCACAAGGCAATCAGCTTGGACATTCCTACTCTTTACCCAAGATGCCTCTGATAAGGGGTAGCCCTTCCACTTGATTAAATAATGGAGTTGTCTCCTGTGCCACCTCGAATTGAGGATTCGCTGCACCTCATAATGGGTTTGGCACCCTATGATCACGGGGTCTGGGAGTTCACAAGGTGGTGGCCTCAGGGTCAATCCCACCATGGGCTTTAAGAGACTACTATGGAATACTGGGTGTATTTTCCCTAACAGTCAGGGCAACTTCAGTTGCACCATGACTGGGTTGATGACCTTTACTATGGGGAAAGGTCCCATGAACTTTGGCTCTAACTTCTTACTAGGGAGCCTTAATCTCAAATATTTAGTGGAGAGGTAGACCTTCTCCACCACCTGGAATGGCCTTTGTAGGGCCTGGTGCTTGTCTGCCTGTTTCTTATAGCTTTGTGCCACTTTTGCTAGCACCTTTTTCACATTCTCCCAAGTTGCTTTCAGCATTGATATCCAATCGGTCAGGCTGACCGAGGAGGGGGAATCCCTTGGATACTCAGGAATTGGGATGAAGTCCATGTCACTCACTACTCTGAAGGGGGTTAATCCCGTGCAACTGTGAACAGTATTATTGTATGCAACCTCTGCAAAAGGCAGAAGGTCTGTTGAGGTAATTCCCCATTAGGAGAATGAGCGCATACAGGGTGATGTATTGAGAGAAGTGTTTGAATAATACACACACAACACACAGATACATTGCACAATAAATGTAGTTTTTTACTTCCAGAAAGTTTAAGCAGTTCAAAGTCATTCACAGGTTAAATCAGTCAGTTTTCTGTCCAGGGATAATCCAATAACAAAGTCCAGTGTCAAAAACAGTTCAGTATCAGACTTACATCAAATCCAGGATTAGCAGTCAATTAGAAGGAACGGCAATATTCTCCAACAGAAGGAAACAGAGACTCACTCACACTCTATTCTGAGACTAAGACTAAAACAACCCAGGTTTCTGGCTCCATCTTATAGCCGTTTGAGAAACCACACCCAATTACACTTTTAGGATTCTCTTAAAGAGACAGTATTAAAATGTCTATCCTGGTTTATATATTTCCAACCCAAATAGCTGTTAGGTGACTTACATTCCTAACAAGGTCTACCCAACTGGATTGCTGATAATTCACGTAGCACCTCAGATACTGCTCTACCGTGGCATTCAATCTCTCTCCCCCGACATTGGTACTTGGATGAAACCAAACCGACTCTCCGAGTGGTTCCAGGTGGCCATAAAAATCGACGGGACATTACGTCCTAACAACATGAGAAAGCTGCCAGAAACCAAAGAGAGAGATCAGCTAGTGACAACAACCTTCTTACTGAACTCCAGGAGGAGATGTTTTTAGGCACTAACATTACATTTGTTTCAGATAGATGTAGAAAAATCTTTTGCAATGAAAACTATTATTGAAGTAATATTCACAATCACATATTTCCAGGCAGGACATACATTATAAGAGCATTCATTGGTAATTTACAATATTATCTCAGGAAAATTGGCCTTTGGAGTTCATTTAATTGCAATTTTTTTTCCATTTGAAGGCAGAACCACAGAATATCTTTTAACTTAGATGCTTAAATTTAGCCAAATGAGTCAAGATACTGCCAGGCTTTGAGAATTTTTTTCCCACCGTCTTATTCCCTTGTCATGGTGTTGTTCCTATGCAGTTAAGAATTTAACTACAGAGTTTCTTCATTGGGCTGCTTCACTATAGAGTTCCTTTGGTTAGCTGCTAAAGTAGAATGATTTGCAACCATTTCATTTTTTCTAATTAAGACTGTAGCAAAGCATTATATAAAGCCTCTGGCAGCAGAGTCTTTTTCCATAAGAAAAGTGAATGATTTGTTAGAAGTGTTTTGCCTCCTTTTACGATTCAATAGAATCAACACCTCTCCTATTGCTTTGTGTTGATATATTTCTCTGCATTTCTACCATCTCTCTCATTCTTTCTCCATCTTCCTCTTACCCAAAGCATTTTGTGGGAATTTTCTGAAAGAAGTTGCCTTTTAACAAACAACACCAAAAAAATCATGCATGTAATTCTACTGTTTTAAGATTATAACAAGGAAGGCATGATACATACATGATAGAACAGAACCTATCACTCATTAAGCATGTTCATAAAAAAAGAATTCTCACCAAAGTGACACTGTCTTAAAGAAGAGAGATTTCTGCTCTTTAAATATTGTCAGAAAATATTTTAATTTCAGTGTAGGTGAATATTGATCAAAAAGAACCAAAATGATAAATGTTGATCAAGAAAGCAGGAAAAATAAAGATAAAATAGAGTAAGGCTGTTATTATATTGACTTATTTAAAGCCACCTACAATTTTACAGGCTTTTGTTTTAAAGTATATATTGGAACATTTGCAGAATATTTGACAACCTTGAATGTAATTATTATATGTAATATAATATGTAATAATATGTAATTATTTTATTTTTAATTCCTATATTTAGGGTAAACCACATATACCTATGTACTATTTTTTTCTATCAAGCTCTGTTAAATGTATATAATGTACTGTTTGTATTTTAAGTCTACTGGAGGTAATTCAATGGAATCAAGGAAATTCATGTTGAAATCCCTATTTAGCCAAGCAGTTTACTGTTTGAACTCAGATAAATTATGACCTCTCAGTCCAGCCTATCTCATTTGATATGATTGTGAGAATATATTATCCTCATGTAAATTAACTAAATATGTAAAAGAAAAGGATATGTCATAAATATATTAATTAGTGTCTGATTTTTAAAAAAATGTGTGAGAAATGGAACTGATTCCCATTTAATCATTTTTAGAAAATATATTTCTCTTAAATATATTTTTGTATTCCTCCATTAGACCAAGATATTGTGTGCTAGTTGTGTCATGATCATTCTTGTGATCATTTTTAAAATATTTTGGAAAAAGTGGTTAGAGCAAAATTATTTACAGCTTTTGGCTCTCTCTGAATGTACAATTATTATTTTAGTATATCAAGGTCAACACAGTTAATAAACATATCTAATAGCAAATTATTGGATGTTGTTATGTAGCAGGCTACTAATTTACTTTTGGTGTACTCCAAAGGAGAAAATATTTAAGTTACTTACTCAGTTGCTGCTTCTGTCCAAGTAGCTGACCAATGTTTGATATATGTAATAAGCGTCATTCCACCAGCAATGAGCTATGTCTGAACGAAGACCAACTCAACATTGTATGAAAAACAAACTTCTAGTCTTTTTTATAAAGATAGCAGAACTGTTTCCATAACACAACACACATTTCAGTGGTACAAATCACATAAATCTCTTTAGATTGGCTCTAAAGGCAATCACTTAAGTCATACCCACATACTGTTATTAGATAGACTCCGCCACTGAAGATCTAATGAATCTGTCATCACATTAACATTGTCAGAATCTAAATCCAGTAGTAAAATAATAAAATCAAATATAGATATCAAATGAACAAGAATTAAAAAGTTAGCATTCATTAGCAACACTGGTAAAAAAAAATCTTCTGACTTTCCCTCCAGATACATTGCACGATAACTTATATAGGTCATATTAACCAGAAGTCATATAAATTGTAATCTTGTTATATCTGGAAGGCATCAGGTTATAAAAGCCATTCTTAGTAAAATATATTATGCAAGTTATATTTAAAAACCTGGAATTACAATAGCAGCATTTAATATTTATATCATGTACATAATGGTTATTGATTTCAGTCTATGCAATGCAGTAGAATGACACTTGTATTCTCATTAATGACAGTATTGAAATTTAAATTGGAAGCTAAATCTAGCATATGTGTGATTCTTGAATGAACAAGCCTTGATTTCAATCTAATAACAAGCCTTGATTTCAATCTAATTGCCTGCATTTTTCATAATTTAGATGGGGTTGTTTGCAAGTTAATTTATATTTTTCTGAGACTGTATAGCCTTGATAAATAGCACCTAATCAGACTCTGCCATTTTAGTTCATGCTTTTTTGCTGTTACTTTTTTGTTTCCAAAAAAAATTAAGAAGTGACACTTCTAACACAAATGCATGGAATGTTTTTATTTTAATTACTTACACTGTACTCCTAAACTTCTTCATTTGGAATAAAGTCACTGAATTCAGTGGGATTTAGTCCCAATTAGATATATATATTTATATATTTATAGTTACTCTTTTTGTAAAGGAACCAATCAATTTAAAAGTTTGCATTCACTGCCTCCCTGTGGTGGCTCCAGTTTGATCTATACAAACTATAAAATAAAGCACATGTGACATTAGCCAATGACAGAAAGTTGTGACATATGGTGGGATAGCAGAAAGAGAACATAAACTTGGTGATATATATCCCTAAATATCTGAATATACAATAAAATTCCACAGCAGCAGATTTTTTTTAAATCCAAGTTAACAATACCAGATTTGTAGCTTGTTAGATAAATTATGTACTATGATGAAATTTCTTGTTTAATCAGTAATTCAAATGGAGTAGTGTTATTGAAGTCAAAATATTCATTTGTGGTTTTAACAATGCCAAAAAACTAAAAGCTTTTACATCATACATACATACAAACATAACATCCTCAAAGGTACTCATGGTTTCTCTTGTTCTACTCTTTCCAGTTCAGATTCCTACTTCACATAAGTCCTCAAAAAGCTATTTTGCTTAATACAAGGTCATGTTGTTAAGACAATAATTCTGTCATTGATCATTCAATCAATAAATCCTTTACATAGCAGTTCTGAATTCAAATTTAAAACATTGAGATTTAAAAAAATTAATATTCATATGCACTTTAAAAAAAACTATGAATTGAGTAAGATTGTCCCTGTGCACCTTTGGACTTTCAATCAATAGGAATTTAAAAATTTCAGAAGTTTGTTTTAAATTTGCATTTAAGAAGTTAAAAGTTCATCCACATTTTAAAGAATGAATGATTAAGAGTAGAATAGTCTGTACTGGGTGATTTCTTGGCAGATTTCAAACATAAAAACTGAAAAGTTGCCTCATACAGTCACGTGCTACCAGTACTAGTTATGATTCCATATTATTGACCAAATGCTGTCAGATTTTTTTTAAGTATCACTAAAATGTTACCCTCAAATTTATAAATTTCCTCAGAGACAAAACTAAAACTCTTAAAAGATTCCCAGCTGTAAGGAAATAAAAAGATACCAGGATGTTTCAGGGAAGGAATAATGTACAGGACTTTCTTGATTTACATGCAGTAAGTTGAAAACGACTGTGATATTTTAGTGGCTGAATGCTAGTGTAAGGAGAGAATCAGTGAGTTGTAGGCTAGAAGGAATAGGATGGTAAGATCCTTATATAAATTTCCTGGTTGGATGTGAAAATTCAGTTGTTGATTGTTGGCCAGTTACTGTCTCTCAGGTTATCCCTAACCCTAACTGTAACCCTAACCCTCAGAGGGTTCTGGGAGGATAAATGCAGATGAATACAAAGAGAAGTTTGAACTATTTGAGGAAAAAGTGAGGTATAAATATAAAAATAATTGAATATGAAGCTGCAAGTAGCATGAAATGCTGAATGCCTTTGCATGTAGCCTAGGAGATTTGTTTTTAAATATGGGGGGGAGGGCGAAAATGTGGTTCTTAAATACAGATTGAAATTCATAATTGTAACCCATAAAATATTGGATGTCAATATTGGAATGAAAGAGAAAGTCAAAAATAACTAGGGTGTCAGATCAAAAACTAAAATATTTTTCTTGTTTTCTTTAGCTTCCTGTGGAACCTTATGGAAAAGCAACAAATATTATATAGAGATAGGTAGATTATTATTGACTAGACAGGAAGAATCGATACATAAAATGCAAAGGAAAATATCCCTTTGAATGAGTGAGCTTGAGAGTGACATATTTCAACAGTGTTACACCCTATGAATGGACTCAATCAAGTGGGGAGTAAAAAATTCATTTTCTGACAGGACTGTCAGTGAAATCATCAAGAGCTGAGGACAACAAATCCATAGCTAGGCAAAAAAATTGACAGGGTGGAAAACAAGAGTCTCTGATGCTGAGCCTTCCGTTTCAGCTGTTCAGAACATAATTTCAAAGCAATTATTGCTCCAGCTGGTTCTACTAACTGAAAGTTGCAGACTCTTCCAGATCTTGTCACAAAGAACACTACAAGAAATCAAAATAGTAGAAATACTGTGGATATAAAAATTGTGTTTGCAGATGCAAATCAATTAAACTGAAACTGGACAAATGAGGACCATTGACTTAGAGAATTCAGATTCAGAAACAGTTAGAACATAAATATTTATCTTTTGAAGCAAATTTATCAATGTTCAGTTCCTACATAAGTTTATTTCAAGAGAAATAATTCCAACTTAGTTCAGTAGTGCTTCTTTCCAAGTAAATATCCATATCATTGTTTCATGACGTCTACTAAAATCCAAATACTTTGATTTCACTGATTTTGAAAACTTATTTCCTAATGTCTTAAATACAAAGCATATGAAATACTAGATCTATATACTTGTTAATTTATGGGTCGAACTTTATCCAATCATGATCAAGAAACTTTACCCACTCTCTCTGTGTTTCCCATATTTTTCATATTAACAGTGATTTTGATACAGAGTTTAATTTGTCAATGGTGCCCTGGCTAGTGAGTAAGCAAGTACATTCTCACTTGGTCTTTTAAAAATAATTTCATTTTGAAAACCCGACTTTTCACATGATTTCTGTAATTTTTTTAGTTGTGTGTTAAATGGCAGGAATTCATGTAAATGGATTAAAGAGATTGATAGATGGTAGATAGATAGATAGATAGATAGATAGATAGATAGATAGATAGATAGATAGATAATATTTAAAATTAAGATTAGCATATTAAATTTAAAATGTTATGGAGAGCATAACAATTGGCAAAGGCATAGCCATATTATGAAGAGGCCCATGAAACTGAGACTAAGTTTTTGACAAAGAATATAAAGGGATCAAAAGAGGTTTCAAAGCAGTAACTTTTTGTTGTTTGTTGTTCACATGTTAAGTGCACTCTGTAGACTTGAGTGACGAGGGTCCCATTTCTAACACAGCATGGAGTGGGTGATCTCCTCAACTGTAAAATGAAGCCATAAGAGCTCAGCATGAAAATGTATTAGCAACAGTTAGATAAAGAAGACCCCAGCAAGGCGTACACACTTTCAATTGGTAAAATAATGCTTGTACAAATTGTTTTTGGTACATTAAGTATCTTCCACAGCCAAATTTAAAGAAATGGTGGGCAGAGAGAGATTTGAGGGAATATATAAATAAATCCAAGATACCGAAAATCACCAAGTTAATTTAGTTTCTTTCAGAAAAAAAAAATACAATCTATATGTATGTGAACATATTCTGAGTTTGACAAATCTTTTGTACAATGACAGATAGGGAAGTGTTATGCAAACTGTCTGGCTATAATAAGAATAATCTTGCAATCATCACCATCATAATTATTACCATCATCACAACAGAAGATACATAGCTACAAAGGCAAAGCACGGTTAAAATAACATTCAAAAGAATAAAAATAGAAACCAGGAAAAAAAGAGTTTATACATTTGCACTAATCCAGCAGCTCTTTACTGACTATGACATGCTGACAAGGAAACAAGGGTTATGAAATATAATCTGACATGATGTTGCTAAACTTATGCATTTCAAACAGAGGAGCACACTGTGGCATGCCAGAAATGAATTCCTGAGCTACTTTAGGGATTCGTGTGTGGTGTGGGAGAGAAAAGATGAGGGGCAGAGGAATATGATAACAAATTTATTGAAAATGCATTGCTTCCTAAGGAGACCTAGTTATATCAAATGAAATAGAGGACAGCAGGGTATCACTTGAATAAAAGCTGAAACATTTTGCTAAGATTAAGCAGCCTGTGATTCCAAACATAATTGTTTGAAAGGAAATCCTATTGAAATTAGAGGTTTATTTCTGAGCATATATGTTCAGAGCTGAGACATTAACCTAGTTTGCAGGTATTTCTGTTTGGTTCAGTTGCGTACAATAAATGTACAATGAGGGATAACCACTTTAGAGGCTTTTAATGATGTAATAAGATCAATGTCTTTTTTAAAAAATTAATTGATCTAAAGGTGAGTTTGCATGATTAAAACAACTTCTGTAAATAACCAAAGCCATCATAATATATCAATCAATGCTTTTTGGTAGTTCATATGTACTGATGAAAGCCATTGTGTGATAAAACATTGAGTGATCAGCTATTGAGTTATTTACATACATATGTAAATCAGGTCTAAGTGAATTAGCACAGCAGTACATGAAGAAACCCAGGGATAATCAAGTTTTCTTTAGCTCCTTTATATCTCTCAAACAAGGTCTAAGGCCATTTTATGTGCAGACAGGAAAAATAATAGCTTTCCCTAAGGGGAAGATAGATTACATTGGGAAATATTCCTCTATAAAAGAAGCACTTTAAAAATGGATATATTAAGGAGACAAATCAATTTAGTGTTAACAATGAGGTACTATTTTTCTAAAAGCAGGGAAAGGAGGAGGAGGAGGAAGAGGAGGAGGAGGAGGAGGAGGAGGAGGAGGAACATATAAACTTTGTTCATAGCCTCAGTACCATTAAAATCAATGTTCTTGTATGAATATGCTGCCCATATTAAGATTTAAAATGAATAGGTTAATGATGAGATTCTTATTATATCTATATATGTATAGATTAATTACCAAATCCAGGTGAGGAGTTTTGGGGAAATATGTTAGACTAGTTTCTTATAGTGTGGGCACCAAATTCCATAATTTCTGTATGTGAGGTCTATTTCCTCATTTTTTTGCCCTTTCTAATTTGGTTGATATCAGCTGTTATTCTTTATTCAAGCTACAGCATTATTTTATTCCAATGAGAATAGCAGACTATTTGTCAAATTAGATGTTTCTTTGTGGGGCCTTCCATAAGTGCCCCAGACACAGAAATTGCTCTAGTATTCTTACTAATTACAATATTGAAGAGCAAATCTGAATAACTCAATTAAGTTCCTTGAGTAAAAAAAAAGGGGGGGGGGCATTTCCCCATTACATGCTATGATGCTGCAAGTTTATTTGCCATCTTACATTACATGATATTTGTATGTGATCCTTTTTTAAATGAACATTGATATTTATACATGCAAACCTATCTTTAAATTCATATATAGCCCCTTCTTATTTACACTTTTACTGTTTTCACACTTAATGAAATATAACACTGACTTCTGGTGATTTCTGCCCTACCAGATGAAAAACCTACAGCAGGTTAAATCAGAAGAACAAAATGTGATCATAAACTCATTTTCATATAGTTTGGCTTCCCCAACTTCCCACTCTGCGAACATGCTAGCTGTGGAAATCCACAGAATTGCAATTTCTATGTATTTGCAGATTACCAGCTTGGGGAAGACAATTATGGAGCATTCTTCATGACTCAAAGAAACAGCCTTTTATTTTTATGATAAAATGAAAAATACATCTGCATTAGAACTCATCTGAGTGATGAATAACTCCATAAGGCTAGTCTGCTTTATCCTTAGAGAAATGCTGGTGTAAATCAGAATTCTAACTTTAACTTAGAAGAACAGTTTCTGCTTCAATAAGGAACAACATTCCATACATAACAGAAAAAGAAAAAGAACTGGAGAAGATATCAAAATAGATCAAAGATAATCTGGGGAACGTGTTTTTTTTTTTTTTTTTAGATTTTATAACAACTGGGAAACAGTCAAAACATTTCCATTTCGGGACCCTCCTTGCTGACAGACCATAGATCGCGACTCTCTGTGGCTATGGTCCATGCTTTTTCGTTGGAAAGCCCTGATCATCGTGATTAGGGGCTGAAGCTGCCTTGGAGGGGTGGCGGAGTAAGGGGAAGCCGCAAGCCAGGTTGAGGGGAGCCGCATCTCCCCCCCTGGGCTTGGTCTTTTTCCCCCCAAAGATGACTGCAGCGGTGGTTTAAAATGGTCACCCCAAAGAGGAGGACTCAGCTGGATTAAGATTTGTGCAGGAGGGAAGAAAGAGGTAGATAACATCTGAACCACCGGAACAACTGGGCAGTACAACAAAACAAAAGTACCCCAGGATTAAGGTAACATGGAATCTTTAAGAAAAGAAAAGTGAGTGGCAAAACTACAAAGGACAGGAAAAAAAATAAGAAAATATTTTTGACGGTTAAGCAGGGCTTCCAACTGGGAAAGGAAGAAGCCGGAACTAAAGATTTAACTAAATTGGACTAAAATATTTTAGCAATAAACTGGCATAAAATAAAGCTGGACTTAAGATTGTCAAAAAATAATAATAATAAAGTTTACAAATTGGAGACTGGACTGTGCTGGAATATTGAGGTTCAAAAAACCCTAAATAAAAAAATAGGGGAAAAAGGTGAAGACTTTGTATAATGGAGAGTGCCACCTTTTGACAAAAACTTGAGTTCAAACAAAAGGGAAAGCATACTGTTTCTGAATGAACTTGTGTGGGTATAACATTAAAGAAATATTGAAACAAAGTAAGAATCTTAGAAAGTGAAAGCAGAACCAGAATAAAGAAAAAAGCAAGGAAAGACTGACTGTGGGATTGATTGATGTTTTTGGTATAGACCCTGGGATGGAATAATTGAGAACTTTAGAAAATTGAAAGAAGAAAGAAGGAAAGTAAAAGTGTTTTTTTGTGTGTGTGGACTTTAATGATCATAAAATATAAGAGTGTGTAATGATGATATCTCTTAAAAATGGAACTTAAAAATATGAGAGAATTACTACACGAAAGAGGAGAATCACTTTGCTCTGTGTTAGAAAAAATGGAAATGGAGATTGAAGAACAAGAAGGAAGAGCTTCAGAGGAGGAGGAGTCGATTCAAGGAGAAGAAATTTTAAATAGACAATTAACACAAAGAACACTACAAAGAAGTGGGGAAAGAAAAAGTTAAAAAGTTGAGATTTAAGAAGGCAATCAAAAGATGGAATACCTGTGAAGTTGGGAAAGGCAGAAAGACCCAGCAGAAAAGGGGAAAGGAAAATATTAAGAAAGAGAGGGATATAAACTGGAATGAGAAAAGATAGGGGGAACAGAGGGGGAGGAGAAGCAGTAAGAAACAGGTACATGAAATAAAGAAATATGGAAATAGTAAAATGTTGAAAAGAAATTGTTTTTTCAAAGATAATGGTTGATGAATTAAAAAGGGGATTCTGCAGGGTGACAAGGGATAATAAGAATATTTCTGCAATTAAAAATAATTAGAAAATAGGGTAATATAGATACTGATAACTCTTATTAAAAATCAAGGGGGGGGAATATGCTGTGGAATCCAAGTGAAAGATGTAATGATTATTATTGTAACTTCTTAAAAATAATGGTTTATTGGGAATCAAGATGAGGGAATAAAGGTATATTTTAATCATTGAGGTGTCACACTCAAAGCAGTAAAAGGGGGGAAACCTATACTTGTTTTTTTTTCTTTAGTGTTAAAATTTGTATTAATCTAGAATTTTTTAAAAAGAATGTGTAATGGAAAGGGAATATGACAGACTAAAGAACCAACTAAATTAATACGTTAATATAGACTATTAAAAGCAAGGAGAGACATTGGTAACCTTTTTTATTATTATCATTATTATCATTATTATCATTATTATTAGGCAAACACATATTGTTTATCTTTATTTTTAAAATAAATATTAAAGGATTATATTTGAAATAATTGAAATGAAACAAAAAGATGTTTTGATTGAGATTAATGAAAGAGGCTAGAATTAATGTGTTTGTTTCTCTCCTTACTGAAAATTTGGAATGGAAAAGGTAACAACAGAATTAAGTATGCATATATGAATGTATAATTGCTGTCATATTTGTATGTAAAGGTGATGACCCGGAAATATGTTGTCCACTAAAAAGAGATTTTTGTTTTTAATGTGAAAAACTGAATAAAATTTGTTTAAAAAAATCTATTTCAAATTTCTTATGTGGTATTTTTTTAAATAATAAGCAATCTCATGTTTTAATTTAGTATGATTGTAAGCGTATGCATGTTTCCATCATCTTGTAATTTAAAAACAAATCTTCATCCTCACATCATATTATATCATTGACTAGATGAAGAAATCAATCTTCTGTCCTACATGGTCCAGTCAAATGATTTTACACATTTCAAATATAACAATAATATTGTGTTCAATATATTATTGCTTCTGTAGTGTGTGTGTGTGTGTGTGTAATTTATCCATTTTATTTGCCACCCATCTCAAGGTTCAGGTAACTGAGCACCTCACACCAGGATAAACAATATAGATCAATGATTATAAATATCAAAGTGAATTGAAATTATAAAAATTAAAACAGGAGTTTAGAGGGGAGAGGTGGGGTATTTCTTCTATTAGTGTATCAACCACCTCCAGCTAACAGCTTCTACTGACCCCATGCCAGCCCCAAGCCAGCCAGACAGTATAACCAGGTTTTAAGGGCTTTCCTGAAGGCTGAAAGAGAAAAGGTAGATCTTATCCCCTGTGGCAGGAGTAGTTGTAGTAGTAGTGCTATAATTGTAACTACTAAACTGATGTGTCTGGTGTGCCAAACAAAAATGTCAGTGAAGTTCGTGGTTTATTTTATTGAGAAGAAATCTTTCTTTTTCATTGCACTTGAAAAGCATATTTAAATTGACAATCAAAAGCTCCCTCTCTCTCTCTCTCTCTCTCTTTTTTTTTTTTTTTTTTTTTGCAGTAAAGACTTTTTCAATGTAAATGGTCATGTAATCTGGCACAATTATGTGACAGCATAATAATATGCAATGTTGTCATCCAAAAGGAAAGTTTGGATAAATTTATTTTATTTATTATTTGAAAATAACGAATGAGACTCCAAAACTGTAGGTGGTCTATGCTAATTAAAAAGTATAATTAAAAAATATCTCCAATAGCTATTCTCAGCAAAAATAAAGTGGCAGTACCACAGAACAACGTTCAAAATTAAATTCCAAATGACTTTTGAAACAGCTTTATGGAATACTAATAGGGTGGGTGCCAACCATACCCCTAAGGGTAAGAAGTACCACATTTAAAATAAAAAATAAAAAATGTCTATTTTTCTCAGATTATATTGAAACTAATTAAACATATTTCTGCTTCTTTTTGAGTCTCAAGTAGATATTAAACTTTTTAAAGAAAAAGTATGAAAGATACAGAGGGTATATTTTTGCCTGTTTCATGCATAACTAAAAGAGAACCAGAGAGTTCCTGAAATGATCTGCATTATGTTCATATGGAGCAAAAGCCTAACAGGACTTGCTATGTACAAAAGCATCTTAAATTTACATTACAACACTTGTTTGTGATAAAATATAAATAGTTGTCAGACCAACTAGCTTACTATAAGCAAAATGGTACTTATTCAGAAAGATTTGGGATTACATCGCAATTAAATATATGAGCGAAATACTTTGAATAAGTGTATGTTCATTAAATATGGATTGACATAGATATGTTTCTAATTGAAAAAAAAGTCTTTCCAAAAAGAAGTCTTTCCTGAGGACGGAAGAATATTTTCTAAATCACCACAGGCAAAGTAAATACTTTTTAAAAATGGCTTTTCTCCTGGAAATTAGTTGAGCTATGAATATTGCTACATTACTGTCTGACTTGCCTCTGTCACACCAAACAAACTAAGATGATGCTGCCAACGTGTTTAAATAGTGGAGAAGGGACAATTTGGGGTAGTTGTCCTTACTTAGCATCTGAGACTTATAGTATCTATTCTTTTAAATTTTATGTTTAAAATTCAGGTACTAATGCCTATACCAAGTGTCAAACTCATGTCGTCATGTTGTTGTCACGTTGTTGTCACATGATGTATCACAACTTTTCCCCCCTTTGTTAAAATGAGGGTGGGCATGGCCAGCAAGTGATGCATCTGGCCCATGGGCAGCAAGTTTGATACCCCTGGCCTATACAGAGCAATGATCCTTATTGTACCAATATTTGGTCTGCTTACAGGTGATTTGAATGTACAGATACGGACAGTTGCTTACAGCTGATGTCTTTTTCACCCATGCTCAGTGGTGGCGGTGGGCAATAGAATTGGCCTGAGTAGCTCTACAGTCCTCTTTCATGGCATGGATGTTATCTGACTTCCTATCCCTACCACATACCTGTGATGCTTCAGCAATTGCTGGGAAAGTGAAATATTTGGCATGTTCAATGAAATGGGCCCATTCCTAGCTAAAACCAACTACGATAGAATCTGGTCATAGAAAAGTCTCTTCCCAACTGGCTATCATAGCTGAAAAGAAATCTGACATCTTTGAAAAACTACTACAAGTACTCAGATATTAGGCATAAAGCTCCATGTAATGAAATTTCTCTTGTGGTCAGAATGTCTGCAGGATCAGGTGTGCAGAAGAAATGCAGACCAAAAAAAGAGGAAGAAGAAGAAGAATATATGAGATAAAGGAATTTATACGGGGAAAAGCTATGAATCCAGAAGCCTAAAGTTTGAAATGTATTACTCCCCTCATTCTAGAGTGTCTTGCTCTTTTGTGCAACCAAGGCCAAAATGTATTCGTATTCCACCCCTCCCCACCCCTGCATTTGAGGGTTTGCTTCTAAATCCTGATTCCCAGGGCCATTCTCATTTCCAAGTAAGCCAGCACTCCCCAAGGAACAATGTTTTTCTTTCGTGCCATGTCATGCTTAGTTGGGTCACCACCGTCCGGGTCAACTGTAGGCCCATGGGCAGGATATCCTCCACATCTATATGATGTGATACTAAAATAGCAGCAATTGACGAATTTAAAACTAACTGTTTGTGCAGCCACTAAAAACTGCACTATTAGCTGGTTTTTCAGACTGCATGAGTGCAGATCATTAAGTGTTATTACAGTATTAATTATTAGAAATGTCCTGTACTAGCCAAATTAAATTGGGATAGTCAATGACCTGCAAGTTCCCAATACCACGGACAATTTAACAGGGTATCTGCTACTGTGTGTAAGGTAGCTCCTATATGTCCATCACATTATTTTACATTAAGCATCAGTTAAGATTTTCCTTTGAAAGCTTATAAATTAAGTTTGATTTACTTTAATGCATCTTTGGTTATAGGATAGAATGAGTAATTGTTTTGTACATTGTAGGCATCCATTTAAAGGAATATAAACCCTGCATTCTACACAGTGCATACGATATATAGCACGATATATGTGCACTAGATATGCATATGGTGCACACATATATAGCACCATATATGCTCTAGTATGTGTGCTTAAGTATAATTAGAGTATCACATGGGACATGGTGTTGCACATCCAAGCTGCAATAGTAATTTTAAGTAATTGCCATATCTAATAATCTATGTAAAGTTGACTTTAAAAAAACTAGATTGAACTAAACAGAATTATAAAAGGCCACATCGAGAAATTATACTAATATATCAGAAGTGAATACTCTATATATTTTGCTACTCCAGCAAGGATCTCAGTGGCACCATAATGCTAGAAATAACTTTTAATAGCAACCCATGACACAATTCAAAAGCTCTGAACATTTGATGCAATGCGACTATTGACACACAAGTGAAATGTTTTTTTTTTCTCTAAATAACATTTAAACAGCAAATTTTAAAGTGAAATCCTCTCCCTCTGATTTCAATCTTAACAATCATTAGGTTATATAGAGCATTCTGGATGTCACCATCTGGCTTTATCCTGATTATATTGAGAGCAATATCTACAGATGAATCTTAAAGATTGTATTATCATTTCTACTGCCACACATGGTTGAATTGCCTATCTAGATCTATTGGAAGAAAAATCCACTAATATGTACTCATTAGCATCTTATTTATATTCCAGCAAACTAAAGAAGCAAAATGCTGATAGCTAGAAACAACAAACCATTGATTTATTTTATATCAACTCAGGAAAAATCACAGTAGCTTCTCAAGTAATGATTTAGTATTGTCTAAAAGTCTTCATTCTGTTCAAATTCAGTAATGCCCAAGCAATAAATGTGGGTGGTAGAAATAATATAACAAAGAGTCTTGTATCACCTTGAGTAGAGGAGGAGGTGGTGGTGGTGATAGTAGTGGTAGTAATAGTAATAGTATTAGCAGTAATAGTAGTAGCAGTTGCTCTAATGGATCACAAATGCAACTCATGGAGTTGATCGTTACCATGAAAATTTATGCCAAGTTTATTTATTTTCCCCCCTAAATACTAATTATCCTATTTTCTCAGAAAATGTTACCTGTGACAACCTAAGTTATCTTATGAAATCAGTATCTCATCAAAACATAATACACACAAAACAAAAGAAAGTTTTCTTACTAGGGAAGCAGAATGTGGTTTGAGTATAATGCGGCCACTAAATGGCATCAGAAGAAAATCTAAACAAATATGAATAAATGCATAGACGTGATATCTCCCATCCTTCATATTTCTTCTTACTAGCTCCTCATCTGATAACAAACATTTTATTTAACCAAGCTTAAAACGAGCAACGAAAATTTGCCAAGAAAGTGATTTAAGAGCACATATAGACTGATAAAACTTTGCTAACTTGCAAAGAGCAATAAAATAATTTAAAACTAATAATCATCAGAAAAACAGTCATTCAGGGTTTAGTAAAAAAAAAAATAGGATTAGGGTTTAAGGAAGAGAAAGTAACCTTAATCATTGTCTTCAGGCAGTTGTTGTATTGTTGTATAGGAACAGAGAGGGGACGAGCATACTATAGTTATGACTGGATTCTTAAGTAATACATTCCATCTACAATGTGACTTGATAAGTGACTTCAGTTATAAATTTGGACAGGTTATGATTATCAAACATTTGAAAACTGTTGTCATTAACAGCTGAAGCTTGACTTCTCTGGAAATTTTAAAACTAGTTTTCTGTTTCTTTTTAACTCTTTACAAAAGAAGGATGCAGCCAAGGTAACCATAGCTCAATAATAAATCCTCCACCTTATATGTAGAAGATCCCTGATTCATTCCCTTTACTGTAGTGTTGGACAAGATTCAGGACCATACCACTGAAGAACTGTTGTCGGTTTGTATAGTTTGTGATTTTGTAATTACTGCTTTCTAGGTGAAAAATCACGTGGGCAGGTTATTATCAATACTAACAAGTATCCTGGACTATCCTGCCATTAATTTCCAGGAACATCAATTCCCTATATGTAGCATTGGGATAATAATCACAATCTTGCACTCTTCCAAGTCTTAAGAATTATATTAAAATGCATCTTAAAAATGCCTATTTGAGATTAAATATTTCTCTTCAGAAGGAAAAATAGGAATGGAACTGTATATTTGTAAACCCCACATTTTATATTGCAGATTTGGCCCAATCACTACCAGTCTAAAATTTGCTTCATTCTTCAGTGTTATTGTAGTCTCAGTCTGAAAAGATGTCATTAAAAGACGTTCTTCTGATGAATATCACCAACCTAGATAATTCTGTTTTACTCCATTTTATAACAACTGAATTATGAGTAATTATGAACAGATAATAAGATAATAATGTCCAGATTTTCACTGATATAATTTAGTCATCTTTTTAACATATTTCAAAGAAGTAAACCCTTCCATCTACCTCCCTTGTTTATGACAGATATGCATAAAATCCCTCCAGCCAACAGGGCAGCTGATAGTTTGAGTAGTGACAGGTTGGGCATCATATATTGTCTTTTCAGTTTCTTGAATCTGCTATCAAACTATGCTGCATCCTTTTTTAAAAAAATTCTACTTTCACCTGGGCCCTCCTAAACCCTGGCAACCCAGCTGGAGCTCGGTTCCAGCTGGAACATATGCATAAACAAACTTCTCTTTCTCCTGCCTTTATATTATAGTTTCAATCTTTTCTTAAAAAAAAAAAAAAAGTCAACCATCTGAAATGAAATTACACAAGGGAGGTAGTATTTAATTGTTTTCAAATTCACCATTTAAAAAAAGGAAACTAAAACAGAAAAATTAACAGAGAGTCAAATAGTATGAAATGCAGAGTATGCACTTCAATTCTTATCTGTCAACCCTGCAAATGGACTGAAGATTATAGGAAGCCACTGATTCAAATGGGCTTTTCTTATAGGTTGCAGCTAGAATCTCTAGTTCTGGTTGCTGCAATATGCTCAATGGGTAAACAGAGCCATTTTGTTAGGTGGTATCAAACTGGGTTTCATTAATAGTGACTGCATGTACAAATGCTTATCATCCTGAACTGTCTTTGAAACACCTCTTTGAAATGCATCTATCCTCCTTATCCATTATCTTCTACCAGGGAATTTGACAAGCATTGTCTTTTTTTTTAGTCCATCATCCTGTTCATTTGACATGTCAATACCAGGGCCCATCTTACATTGAACTATATGTGCATATCTGTAAGAATTGCTTCAAAAATTCTGTAAGGTACTGTTAATTATTAAATAGTACATTGTCGTCTTTAAAACTCTTGATCTCTATGAATAAACCAGGAATGTAAATAATGATTGTGGGAGGCAGACAAAGAAAAGCTACAATTTTAAGAAATAAATCTTTGAGCATCTGAATTTTAAAAAGGCCATTAAAGTGGATGAATTCCTCTTTGAAAATGTCTATTGTGCACTGCATTGTTTGCAATGTAACACACAATCCTGAATGTCAGTAAATCTTAATTATGCATTTGGACAGCATCATATACTGATTAAAAATAGAGCTGAAATGAGATACAAATAAATTAGCACCTATTTCACATGTTCAGTGAGTAAGGATGTTTATACAGGATCAATGAACAGAAACTTATTACATCTTTACCAAAAACTCCCTGCGAACCTGAGAATGATGCTTATCGGCAGTCCAGCTAGGTCTATGAGGGTTAAATTATATATTGTTTTTACTGTTGTTTCATTTCACAAAACTGCAAAAGTCCAGGGAACATTTTGTCAGAAAAAAACAATAAAGAATATGAAAAGCCCATCTTCACAGAACATTGGACATTGCAAAACAACCTACAGCTATTATCGGATATATCAAAACTGACAAGTAAAACTTTGGCTGTTGATTGAACAATATTTCACATAGACAGCACAAGCTCGTCCACATTCACTTTTAAATGGAGCTGCTTATCCTGGAGAACTATGGGTAGGGAGTTTATGAGCTTAATTGAATTGGTGGTATTTGGATGATTGAAAAAAATTGGTGACATAGCAAAACTGATTGTTAGATTTTCAGGAGCAAAGCAGGAAGCTCACTCACCACCAAGGCTCTGCAGCAGTAGCAGCAGAGCACAGATTCAAAGAAATACTAATTCCATTCACATGCAATTTACTGGCACTCAGTAATGGTTTATGGATCAATTGTTAATGTATTTGCAATTCATTTTATCTTACTTGAGGAAAAAAAAAACCAATGCTAAATCTTAATGGATTGACACATACATTAGTTCCCATGTCCTAATAGAGTTCCATTTTTCCCCAAGAAAGTGTTTTGTCACTTTTGACATATGCTTTGTGAGTTATTTCCTCCCATCTGCCATACAGATGGACAGACTGATATACAGCTCTGTAAAGGTACAATCCTATTATTTTAATGTTTCCAATATTGTGATGGATGTCTTCTTGGGGGAAAATAAATAATTGCATAATGTCTACTCCGAAGTAGACATTATGAAAAAGTCCTATTGAACTTAATGTGAGTTACTTCATGGTAAGGGCAAATTGTATTCGGTTTCAATGTCTCTTAAGTGACAATGACTTTCTTTTAATAAAGAAGAGAAGAAAAAATATTAGAAGCATAGAAAGAATTAAAAACTGTAGACCTAATTTTGTAGGCAATTTGAGATGGCTAGCTTTGCATCTAGGAACTGCTATGGTAAATAAATTGACATCAGTTTAAGTTCGCAAACACAGGATTTGATTATTATTAGTAGTACCTTTATTGTCAGAGTACAATATGTGTGCAACAAGATTGGCTGAGACTCCCTTTGTTTGAACCCTGAATGTAACAAATTACAAATCTTTGAAGCTATTACCCTGGATCAGACAGACATCACCAATTTCTTGGCCAGTTTTGATTTTAAATCCTAACCCGGGTGTGTGATACTCATGGCATCACGCACTGGCCACACCCATGCCCAGTTTAGCGAAGGGTGGGAAAAGTCACGATAAGTCATGTGATGATGCTGTGATGATGCAAGTTTGACACCCATGTCCTAACCCTATTACATGAAGTCTGAAGTCTTCCCAAAGCCCCTTCCTCAGGTTTTGAAACTACCAAAAAAAGTAAGACAGGTTGTTATAGAAGAAAAGAAGTTTTTGGCAATAGCCAGTGATGAATTTTTGGAGCAATGATGATACTATAGGCTTTTGACAACTCTGTTTGCATAGTGTCATTACCAGGCAAACTATTTTAAATTGTATATTTACAATTTATGATTTGGGGGGGATTTTTTTTTAAGTACAGTTGTTTTAGTTCACAAATATGTTATCCCCTCACACATATGTGCTGATCGTTTCTGGCTCTAGGGGCGGTACTTATCTCTATTACAAAGCCGAAGAACCAGAGCTGTCCAAAGACATCTCTGTGGTCACGTGGCTGGCATGTCTAAATGCTGAAGGTGCACAGAACGCTGTTACCTTCCCACCAAAGCAGTCTCTATTTTTCTACTTACATGTTTACATACTTTCAAACTGCTAGCTGGGCAGAAGCTGGGACAAGTAATGGGAGCTCACTCCATTACGTGGCACTAGGGATTCGAACCACCAAACTGCCGACCTTTCTGATCAACGCACTCAGTGCTTAACAGAGATAAAAACAACAGTAAACCCTGATCATAGTTGTCGTGTCCAAATGTTTCAAACACCATTTTAAAATTCCCTGATTTTTTTTCATATCAGTCCTTTATTTTCTTTGCTGCTGGATGGTTGATAGATCAATGCATTAAAAAGCAAGTAAGTTCTGAAGTATGTGGAAATATTACAGTTTAGAGACAGATCAAGGTTAATCTGCTTTCATTAAGAATTAAAAAAAACCTGTCTAGAATCTAAAAGAATTCGCTGGATTTTGCTGTCACATAATCTGGGGAAGACAATAACCAGGATGCTCATCCTTAATAAAACAAATCAGTTAAACTGCATTTATGTTAGAAGATTTTAAAATGTCCCATTGTTGCCTTGTTTTCTTTTCATAAACAAACAAAACAAGTTTTAAATCTTGGTACACTTATAACATTTCTTTGAAGAATACAATTTTTCCTGAATGTTCATCTAAGTGGGAATATTACAAAATGCAATGTTTTTTCAAAGAATTTGGGATAGTTATAAGTCTTTAATAATTTTAAACATTCTAACATAAGTGCTATTTTGTTCAGTTTCCACTTGGATTAAAACTTAGAACGGAGTCCTCAAACTCTTCAGCTCATTGATTCGTTCATGAGATTTCAGACTGTATATTGATCCCAAATATTTATTATATGAAAATAATTTAATAACAGCTAGTTTAATTAATAATGCTACAGATAATAACAACAATGTTAATGGATAGTCCTATTGATTCTTGAGGTCAATACTGACCACTTTGGAGAGTCTGGACTTAAACAGAAAGGCTGTAATTACATGCCGATCAAAAGTGGTACATGGAGTATGTGTATGTATGTATGTATGTGTGTGTGTGTGTGTGTGTGTGTGTGTGTGTGTATATATATATATATATATATATATATGTAGATCTTTGGTTGTTCGGGTTTTCTCCCGCGTAAGATTTGAAGTATCTAGGCAACGTTTCGATGAAGTCTCATTCATCATCTTCAGGCTTCTGTCTCCAGCTCTGTGCTTCTCAGAGTAATGGAGATTGCAGCTGCTTCCTCCTTTTAACTGCCAGTGGGGTGGAACTTGATTGGGTGGGGGCTTGGCTGTGTTCTGATTGGGTGGGGGTGTGTTCTCATTGGTAGGGGGTTTGGCTGTGTTCTGATTGGTTGGGGGTTAGCCGTGTTCTGATTGGTTGGAGGCGTGTTCTGTTCAGGAGGGGCTTGGTTGTGCTCAGGTTAGTTTTAGTTGCTGGGGGATTTGAGCTGGAGAGTTGTGATCTTGCTGTTTGGCTTCTAGTTCGTGGTCCTGCTGCATCTTCATAGTGGGTGTTGGTTTGCTTCATGTATGGCTCAGAGGGGTTTGAAGTGGGTAGTGATGCAGCTGCAGTGCAGCTTCTGGTCCATGGTCGCTTCTCATTTTCTGAATGGGTGGGAGTCTGTTTTCTACATGGAAGTGTGGTGGTGGCATCTTGTGTGGCTCTCATGGGTGTGGGTCCAGTGTCCTTCTTCATGTTAGGTACTCGCCTGTTCATGAGGGCGGGTTTCCAAATGGCTGGAAGGCGGGAGGTGTCATCTCGTTTGTTCATGCTGTGTGGGCGTTTTTCTATCTCTATGGCTTCTCTGATTATTCTGCTGTTGAAGTGTTCGGTTTTGGCGATAGTTCTGGTATTTTTAAAATCAATTTCATGTCCTGTGGCTTTGAGGTGTTGGACCAGGAAGAGGTCGTTTCTTCTTTTTGATTGAGTTCTTATGTTCTTCAATGCGTGCGCTTATTCTTCTGTTAGTTTGTCCAATGTATGTGTTAGGGCAGGCTGTGCAGGGGATTTCGTGATACTCCTTGGTTTTCTAATTCGATTTTGTCTTTGGGGTTTCTTAGGATGGTGGATATTTTTTTGTTTGTGCAGAATGCTGTTTTGATGTTGTGTTTTTGGAGGATCTTGCTAATTTTGTCTGTAGTGCCTTTTATATATGGGAGGAGGGCTTTTCCGTTTTCTTGTTCTCTGTCTTGGATTTTGCTGGGGCTTCTTTTGGATTAAAACTAACCTGAGCACAACCAAGCCCCCTCCTGAACAGAACACGCTCCAACCAATCAGAACACGGCTAACCCCCCAACCAATCAGAACACAGCCAAACCCCTACCAATGAGAACACACCCCACCCAATCAGAACACAGCCAAGCCCCACCCAATCAAGTTCCACCCCACTGGCAGTTAAAAGGAGGAAGCAGCTGCAATCTCCATTACTCTGAGAAGCACAGAGCTGGAGACAGAAGCCTGAAGATGATGAATGAGACTTCATCGAAACGTTGCTAGATACTTCAAATCTTACGCGGAGAAAACCCGAACAACCAAAGATCTACATATAAATACCCCAGAACCTCAGAAAACAAATATATATATATATATATATATATATATATATATATATATATATATATATATATATATCATCATTATATATACATATATGTACACACAAACATTACATATTTATATATATATATATATATATATATATATATATATATACAGTGTATATATGTATGATTTAGTAGAATAGAGGTTCAGGCATTTCATTAATATCCTGCAGTCAGCTACTGTTCCATTCTGAAAAGATAAATGTATGACCGAACAGTGATTAAACTAGCAGAGTAATGAAAAGATGCCCCTTTCAAAAGACTGATTTTCTTAAACCTATTTTTTTTTAAAAAAAAAATCCCATAATGGTGCACCATATCTATAAAAAAAATCTGCAAAAATGTTTATTTGTCATCATCTGATGAAGGGCAACACAGTGTTTTTACCTTTACATTTTATGTAAAATCCTAGTGAATGGGTGAAGAGCCAAATATTCTGAAGATGATAAATGACCTTTTTTAAAAAAAAAAGGGGGGGAGAATAATGGAACTACACATCAGTCAGTTTAATACAGTTATCTGATAAACATCTACAGCAGATCATAATAATGAGATTTGTGTGAATTTTTAAAATAATGAAAGAAGTAACAGAAGGCAATGTGTCCTGGTTAAGCAAAACTATGGCCAGATTACCCTTAACTCCTTTGTGATTGGGTAATTTCTTTAGCAGGTTGCAGGAATGCTCAACAAAGCAGTTGACAACATATCCCATGTTGTGCTGATAAGCCTGCTATTAAAGTCTGAGTTGCATAGTATGGCAATAAAATGGATGTACAGAAAGATCAAAAATCATATTCCAAGAATGCTCATCAATGAATCCTATCAAACTAGAAGGAGCATCAAGTAGGCTGCCACATGAATCAATTCTGAATGGAAGAGTCTTCAGTGTTTTAATTGATGATTGGGATGGGAGGTATCAAACTTGCAGAGGATACAAAATTTGGTAGGACAGTTAAAACCCTGAAAGTAATAAAATTCAAAATAACCTTGGTGGGTTAGAGAATTGTGGCTAAAATGACAAAATTAAATTTAACAAAGGCAAATAAAAATTTATTCACTTGAAACATAGCAGTGAACTTGTGATAGAGATTGGAAACACCCAACATGGTAATAACACCTGTGAAAGAGCTATTGGAATAGCAACTGATTATCATATAGTACTTTAAATTACTGTCACTTCCCTTCTGATATGAGTTTGGTTTAGAATGCCTTTACCTGTGTGATAGATCGCATACTAAGCTCTTTGAAAGAAGAACAAGGTATAAACATATGGAAATATATTAAAATTTCATTATAGTGTGTAATATGAATTAATCTGTTAGCCAATTCTTAAATAGTTGCTACTTAATGACAGACTTCCCACACCTGATATAATCTCCTCAAATATCTAGTAGTTCATCAAAGATGGAAAGAAATGTAATGCTAGAAACATTTGAATGCTAGTGAAACAAATAGATTCAAGTGCAAAATGGATACAATTGTTCTGTTTATACTGTAACTATAGTTATAATTGTTACAGTTATGATTATGGTAATTACACATTTCATAATAAGTTAAACACCAATTATTTGACTTCCAAACTAGTCTGGCAATGGAATATTAGAAATATATCTTCTAAATTTGGATAATGAATTTCAATAAGGTAAAAGCCTCTCAGGGCTGTCAAACTCATAGCCCGTGGGCCGGATACATCATGCGCTGGCCACGCCTATGCCCAGTTTAGTGAAGGGAGGAAAATCACGAGATGTCATGTGACAGCACTGGGATGATGCAAGTTTGACACTCCTGCTCTATCTGCTTAAATGACCTGGAGAATAATGGTTTAATGAAGAATCCCAGAGTGATAGATATAAATGCTGATCTGATGGCAGAGACCACACAGTAACTATGGGGAGAAAAAAAAATTTGTTCAGTTTTTATTTCCACCTTTATTTTTATAAACAACTAAGGCAGCATGCATACATAAGAGTCTTTCTGATCCTATTTTCCCCATAACAACAGTCCTGTGAAGTGGGATGCACTGGACAAGACTGGACAAAAAAGCAGATCTGGCTCTCCTTAAAGATCAGCCAACAATAATTTAATTGAAACTAGAGTTCAAATACAAATAGAAAATTATGAGCGGACGTTGAACCCAACAGGCAACACAATGTTAAATCTTAGTCTTAGGGAAACAAGGCAAATGAAGCAATCAGAAAAGAAACAGGGGGATTTATAATGGAAATAGACCAGGCAAGAGAATCAAGTTGAGACAGTGCTTGGCAGGGATCATCATAAATTATCGAAGATCAAGTGATACACTGTCAGTTTTTATTAGAAACCCATTTATTCTTGGGAGTAAAAAAGGAAAGCAAGCTAAGAAAAATAAGCAGTGCTTGCATTCAGGGATAATTTTATCATTCAAACGAAAAACAAGTTAATAATTTTGAAGATATGCGCAGGATGAGTAGAAGAAAGGGAGAAATGGCATGGACTGGCCCAGTGATTGGAGGTTGGGGAACTTTCAAGTTTTTTTTGTTCTTGGTATATTTTCTTTAGGTTTTTTTTAAATTTTAAAAAAATTATAGTTCTAGATCTGACTGATGAAACTATGAAGGGTATGAAGGGAAAATAAGTATGAGTAGCAGGCAAAAGGGTCAGCAGAAGTAATATACTGACCAGCTATCTTAGAAATGGGGATGATTTAGCTATTTTCCCATCAGAGCTCAGAACTAATATCTTGAAAGATATCTGGATGTAAAAGCAGCTCACTTTAATTTAACCAATGCAGGAAATACATAAGCAGCAAGCCTCTAACCTTTACACAATCATTATTCTTTGCTACTAGTTCTCCAGTTTTCAGGTGTGACTGTATTTCTTGTACACCACCCAGTCTTGTGAAATGGGCAGCATAGAAACATGATAAATAAATGAATTTTCCAGAATAAAATAAAATAGCTTCTTGAGCTATCAGGATTGTATCACTGTACAAAGACAAAGCACAGCTGCATGTGTATCAGCTTAAAGAAAAATAAAAAGGCAACTGTGTGCTAGTCTGTAACATTTTAGGAATAGGCAATGGATTAAAACAAAATCGTATTTGTAAAATGTATTAGGAAAGCTGAAACATTAAAACAAACTTTTTTTTCAGATTTTCTTATGTTACCTGGGATCCTTCTGCAAGAACAGTAGAAATAAGTGCTGGTTGAGCTCACACGTGAACACAAAGTTTATAAACAAAAACAAAAGCACTCATTATATAAATTATATAAATTTGCTTTTTTGTTATTTTTCTCCAGAGGGAGTTTTTTTTTAAATAATTTCTCCTCCGATGATGAAGGGATGCTAGTTTTATTCTATAAAGAAATCTGAAAGAAAGTGACAGGGAGTTAAACCTCTTCAGTAGCAGAAGCCTTGCCTAGCTGGTAAAGTGATTGAATGATCTCATTTCAGGGTTTTTTGTTAGACAACAGGCAGGTCTCTATGAAGATTGATACAGAAGTGCTGGGGTTCGTTTGCTGGATCATCAAACGGATTGATATTATACTCCAGCGCTGGATGAAGACAAAGTAACTGTTATCATACTCAATACAAGGGCTTGTCAGGAGTGGAAAATCATCCCATGTCACTGATTATAGGAGCGTTTCATGACAGTCATGTGAATTTATTAGGAAGATGTCATGTGCCGGTTGGTATACCAGAAACTCTTCATTTGTTGGGGGCGAGGAGCACCCTCCTGAAATCTGGACCTGTGAATCCCAACAAAGTTTCATTGTGCACACACAAATAGAGCCAAGGTTTACAGACACGATGGTTTAAAATTGGTCTAAAAAAAACAGAAAGAACTGAAAAATGAAATGCATTGCAAATTAGACAGAGCAGGACAACTTGGATGTGAAATTAAAATATTCAGTATCGACCAGAGGCAAGATGTTAAAACTGTACCAGGTAACCTGGGCACTTGGCTTTAAAAAAGAAGTGAAATGTGAGCAAGTGTTATATTGTCAGTAGTGTCTGTATCATTTTTTAAAAGAAATAATTATTGTGCAAATGAATATCAATATTAAATGGGGAAAGGTCATAAACATTTTTTAAAAAAAAATGTTTTTAATTTTTCTTCCTGACACAATAATCATAGCAGTCTCTGGGATCCTTTTTCTGGCTTAAAGCAATATATCAAATACTATTATTGTCAACAAACAGGATGATTTTTCAAATGCAAATAAGCCAGATACAAATTGTGAGATATTTGAAAGACTTTAGGGGATGTAATTTATCTGATACACCAAAATGCTTGTTTCCATTTTTTTTGTACCATTGCTAATGACAAAATAATGCCATCTGGACAGAAACTATTTATGAACATCCAAAGTATGTATGTTCATTTTTACTATCTGCATTCCTAAACATAATATAGTACAGGTTCAAGAGGAGATTAAGAAACAGTCCATAGATTCACAAAACTACAGAATATCGGAATGCAACAATCTTGCTAAAGCTAAGCAGTCTTGGATAGAGTCTTTACCTGAATTTTGCTGCCTAGGAATCTTTAGTACATTGCCTGCATTCTATGGAAGAAAGGCCGGATAAAAATGAAATAAAATGCACATAAAACTGTGAAAGCCATACTTAACTTCTTCTCCCTTTGAAATCAATGGGGCTTTCAATGTTTAACTTTGGCTGAATCATCACTGCATGATACACAAAGGAACAAATGATCTGAAGAGCTGGTTACAGTTTATAAGGCAAATCAGTTTATAAGACAAATCAACCTCTCTTTTTTTTTTAAAAAAAAAATTAACCCTACTGATTCTTTTTCAGTGTGCTTACTTCTGACCAAAAAAAAAAATCAGGAAAAAAAGAGAGAGTCATCAGATAACAGAGCTTCTTTCGTGACTGAATTATCGACTCTCTGAGTACCAATAGGTCAAAAATGTCATTGGAAAAACAAAAAAACTTTCAGTGAAATCAAACCAAGTAGAATAAGTTGGTTATGTTAACTGAAGTCAAGTAGGTCAAGATTTTAAACTATAGGTAGGAAATATTTCTAAAGAGAATCCCTTGTTTTCATGAATAATTCGTCCACGACTTAGAGAAAGAGCAAAAGGAGGACATGGATCCCTGATTTTTATCTTCTGCTCTGTGATCCATTTCTCTCTGTGTCTCTTTCCTTTCTGTTTCTTAGGCTGTCATGAAATGGACGTATCTCTCACCAATGATCCGAATTAATTGCCCAAAGGTTTTTGAAATTAGAATGATGTTGCACACCTTCTCATTTAAACCCAGGAAGTACTTTTAGCAGTTATTATAGTATATAGTAAGGATTTTCAGATTATTTTATTTGGTGTTTATGTTCTTCTCTTCCCTAGAAATTTAAGGTATATGAAGAACGTGTATCAGAACCCATCTTCAGACTTAGATTTATTTCTCATAGCAATTCAACATGTTTAAATTTTTAACCATGGCCCATAAAAAACCCCTCTTTTTCACCTGTAATTTCATCCTTCATATCACCCCACACATTCATATTTTGTTTCAGAAACAATGAGAAAAAAAACCCTGAAAGTTTGTAACCATAAACTCAGCATGAAGATCTTGTCTGTAAATTAAACTGGAGGAGCAAATGTCCCAAATACTTGCTTTAATTTACTACAAAGTTTAATACATGTTTCAGGCTAAAAGCCCGGGGAATAAATGACCCATTTAAAAAAAATAAAAACTATGAATTTTAACTCTAATGAAAACACTAGTAATACATCATGTTGATTTGTTACCAAAAGTACTGTATATTTAGTAGGGAATGAAAATTAATCATGACTCTCTATAGACATATATGTAAGGTCTTTAGCTTGAAACCTTAAGTTGTTCATTTTTACTTATATATTTCAGAATTTTACATTTAAAACTCTAATTTGCAAATTAGTAAATAACTAGTTAACCCGAAAACAAATGGTATCATAAATACCAAAGAAGCCCCGTGTAGCTCTTATGGCACTAAGTGTCTGGCAAAGTATGCTTAATGAGCAATCAAGAATTATGGAAAACCATGTCACACCAAAATGTTAATTTCATTTGAATATATATATATAGTTCATTTGAATACACACACACAACACAACTATGAATTTTACATACATACATACATACATACATACATACATACATGCATACACACCACATATATGTACTGTTATGTACCTTCATTTCCAAAGACCCCTTCTGAAAAAGAAGTACTACAATCACTAGCTCAGTGCCTAAACCCCTTTGCTTGTCCCTTGGACTTTATTTCAGCTGGATAATGACACTTCCTCCTAAGGAGGACAATGCTACATTTTTCCTAGGAATTCACAGCCATATATATAGCTTGACGTCATGATTATGTGAGGTTTAAACTTAGATCTTCCTATTTTAGCAAGACATTCTAATTGTCCACTCTCTGACAATTAATTGGACCATGGTTATATTGAATGATCATAATAATTCCATTTTTTTAGGAGGAAGAGCAAAAGAGTAAATACTAAGATAAGATTTGAAATGTTATTATTAGCCACTGTATTAGTATACTCCTTCAATATTCATAAAAAGTTATGCCAGTGCAGAAACTTCTAGGTTCACTGGCAATTTAAATAGGTCTAGAAAATTTACACAGAAGCAGGAATCAGCAGTAACTCAATGAAAAAAAAATGTTTATTTTTTAAAAGCATGCACAAGCATTTTAATTAAGATAAAGGAAAGGATAAATCTTTTATGCTTAACAAAACCTGCCCTGAATAGTACTCTTTACAATTACGTATTTTGTGTAAATCATGTAGACAATTCCAACTTATCTTCTGTAAAATGACTAACAACTCCATCATTAAGACTGTAATCCAATATAGACTTAACTTGGGCATACCTTAACTTAATAGAATTTAATTCTCAGTAAACATGAACAGAACTACACTGTAAAATATTTAGTAGCAAATTCCACTAATAAAGTAAATAAAGCAATTTAATTCCCACTGACTGTTCTCAGTACCACAATCTAATTCATTACTTCATCATTCTTTGTTTCCACTAATGAACTGATTTTACATTTGCAAATGTGTTAGATCCTTGAATAATACTTAGCATTGAACATTGTTCAGATTTTTCCACTGTTCCAAGAAAAGTGAGGCATCTCCTGGGACAGTACATTTATATGAGATGTTTAAACACAGGTCATATTGTAGTAAAATGTTTTTAAATAAATAGTGGTAAAAGCTATTTAAAATACTAAATCTTATCCCTGGGGATAATAAACAGCATTGTGTGAACTAAAATCAGAAGGCACTACACTACTTTATGCAACTTCTTCAATAAATCTGTCATCATCTCATTTCTCTTCCTTGCTCTGCCTCAGTTTTGAACTTGGAATGTCTTGTGCAATATTTTCTCCATCATTCTGCTTAACACATTTAAGATAGCCCATTCTGAAAGTTTTAGTACCAATCACCCCCAGTGGACTTAAGCAGGCAGACTTTCACATAGTATTATTTATGAATTGTATTGTGAATGCTGGCTATAATCACCCCCACTCCTTGTTTATTATTCCCATCAGTTTAAAAGCACAAGTCTTAAGGCTGACACAAACAAGCCTACATTTACTTTGACTGGTTCTAATTTACCTTCCACAGAAAGGCCTGTTTCATAAACCATTGACAAGGAAGCTCAGATACCACGAAATGAAAGGGATCTAAGTTTGCTTCAAAGCAAAGCCAGAAGAACACAGAGGCACTTCCATAATGAGGTTCTATCACTTACCTGTCCAGTCTCTTATGTATACTAGTCTTAATTATTATTATAAAGGTTGTATATCAAACAAGGTACTATTGGTACTATCTATTTTCAATGTGCCATTTGTGTCAAGCCAAAAAGCAGGGAGATGTGCAAACATGATGACAATGAAGACTTTATACATTAATACCAGTATTTTTTCAGCTAAATCAAGGATCAAACTGATAACTAATGCAGCAAGTTATCTAATAGAGTGACACAGAATGTGTGCCAAGTCAGCTGTTTTGTGATGAGTTAATTGAAGCTTCAAAATAGTCTTTAAAGGCATGCCTACTTCACAAATGATCACATGTGGTATACCAAGCTGAGCTGGTAAAAAGTATTCCTAGCTGTGCTATCATCAGTGCTTCAAATGATAAAGGTGCATCCAAGTGGAACTTCTCAAATATTGTTCTTTATAGTGAGTGCAAGAATGTGCTTCAGCTAGATTCTCTACCTATAATATTGTTAGCTTATTTACCTTCCAGCAGATTTAAACTGTATTTAAATATATATGCAGGAATGTATTATTTATTTCCCTGAGAATTATGAAAGAAAATTTTATTCTGATTAAATTTTAGCTAAAATCTTTGGATAAGGTAATTCATGTAAATAAAGGCATATGGGACAAAACAGATTTTATTCTTTTATGTTCCCAAGCATCATCCACTAGATTCTCCCTCTTTCTCAAACTTGTTTTAAGGTAGCACAGAAAGGAAATTATGATTTGATTATATCAAAGGCAATGAGAAGGCCAGAAGAATCATCATGATTGCATTAAACATAATCAATGTTTAATAATCAATTTGACTAGGGCACTCAAATCCAAGTAGAATGAAAATTATATAAACATGAATTAAAATTACATGAAATTATATAATAGGAACTTGAATCATTTTAAATAAATGTTGTGATACCTCTTTTGTGATTGTATTTACTGCAATTAAATAGAATAACCAACTGTAAGGTTAAAGTTTAATAGCACTGATATGGACTATCTGCCACCTTTTTTCTGATACTGTTCTGGGTGTAATAAATATCAGATTGTAAATATATAATCTTACATGTGTCAAGATCAAGTTCTACTCTGCTCAGTGAAACTTTATCTTTGATAAATATGGACCAATTTCCAAGTTTTGATTCTCATTGTCATATTAATACACATCTGCAGCTGTATGCTTTACAATGATAGCCTAGTAGGATTGGCATTATTAGCAGATGATTTCTGATCATTTTAGTATCACTTACTAGATTGTGAGAAATAGCAAGATTGCTAAACAATTGCCAAAGAAATCCTTGAAGCAGATCTAGAGCTCTATCAGTGTGCCACTATGCACACTGGGGTTACAATGATTACGGTCTGCCTTACATGTTACCATCTCAAATGAACAAGCTGGTGTTTTATCACATAAAGCAATATTTGGCATTTAGGATCTTCTTTGCAGTACTTAGGTTATCTGCATTTGATTTTCTTGTGTGTTTTTTCCTCCCAGGATTACAAAATAAAGTGCATTTACAAGAGGAATATGGAAACCTGAAAAAAATGGAAATTCTGAGCTTGCTCTCAGGTATCAAAATTTGCCTAACGTGTGTTTTTAAAAAAACAATGTCAGAATCTGGATGAGTTAATTCTTCACTTGTATCTTCCTTATTTAATCTCTATTCCATAATATTTCAGTTCTTCTCTGGTGAACATGTGTAATCAAATGATGACACAGAAGAAATATGGGCTATTGCACTGCTCCCTTAAAAAAAATATATTTAAGAGAGTATTTTCCTTTGAAGTCAACTGACCATCTATCTCCCCTTTTAACTAGTGTCAAGGATGGTTTACTTGATGATGATTTGATGCCCAGCAATTGCTCCCCTTTGCCCACTGAAAATGAGTGATTACAGAGGAGCAGCCATCAAACAGAATAAGCTGAAATATTGTAGCAGGAAACCAAGCCGAACTGAGTGCTGCAAATGAAATACTATTGTAAAAGAATTAGTAGCAATAGCAATATTATAAAACTGTACTAATATTCAGGATGCACTGGAAAATGTTAAATTACATCAACTGCAATAGCAAAAATCTGAAAGACGTTGTTGACCACAAGGACTTATAAATACTTTGGATTGTCTAAATTTGGAACAACTTTAACAACAGTCCAATTTAAAAAAAACTGCAGTCTTGACCATCTTCCACATAAATAGACACTAACTACAAATCCCAGGTCTTCAAAGTAGAGTTCAAATCAAGGAAAACAATTGACCAACATCAGACGTGAGACACAATACAACAACAATTACTATTGTTACTAATAATAACAATAATAGTTGAAGAAGAAGAAAAGGGATGGGAAGAATATCTGAAGGACACTGAAGAAGATGCATTGAAGTATACCAGGAAAGCTTATTGGAGAGAATAAACTGGCCTAAAGAAAGACCAAATGAAGAATACAAAAGAGGCATGAGAAGACAAAATATTACATGGCCAGTACATTAAAAGAAAAGAAGCAGGCCAAGCATATAACAAGATCTGGCAATAGCTAAGTGCAGGAAAATTAAAGAAAGTGATGGAGGAGCTAATTGTGGCTGCACAAGGCCAAGCCTTAAGAACAAATGCATACTAGGCCAGAATTGAAAAGACAGCAACTGACAGGAAATGCTGCAACATTGAAGAAACAGTTAGCTGCTGCAAGAAGATCGCACAGCCAGATTACAAACAAGGAGATGACAAAGTAGTAACAATGGTGCATTAGAAGATTTTAAAGAAATTTACCTGCAAGCAAGAACTGGTGGGACCACAAAATAGAGAAAGTAATTGAAAATGCATAGGCTATAGTGATCTGGGACTTTAGAATTCAAACAGAGAAGCACCTGCCACATAACACCCCAGACTTAACCATTGCCAATAAGGCAAAAAAAAAAAAAAAGTCTGAATAGTAGACATGGCATTATTTGGAAACAGCAGAATAGAGAAAGAACTGGAGAAAATAGCCAAATATAATGACCTGCAAATAGAGATAGAATGACTATGGCAAAAGAAAGCAAAGATAGTACCAACAATAGCAGCCACTTTAAGTGCAACCCCAAAACAACTTCTGTAGCACCACTGGAACACCATCAGCAGTGACAAAACCACAAGCAGTGAATTACAAAGGGCAGCTTTACTTGGAACAGCTTACATCAAGGGTTGGATTCTACCTGGTTGGTCTGGTTCTATAGAACCGGTTGTTACGATTCTGTGCAGTTCGGAGAACCAGCAAATCGCTTCACTGGCTGGCCCCGCCCCACCCCGCCCACTCCTTACCTGGCATGTGCGCCATCCAACTTGTGCACCTGCCTTTGGTAAGTTACTATTTTTCCTTTTTTTCCCTCCAACCATCAGCTGTTCTGCTGTGCTGGGAGATTTAGATTAGCTAGAAAGCAGGAAATGGTTGGATTTCTTGCTTTCTAGATAATCTAAAAGCAGAGCTGAACCTTCCTTAGGCCTGAAGCTTCTATTTTTCAGTGCAGACTCCAGCAATAGATTGCAGAAAGATAGATCTCTGAATGAATCTGTGATTCTGTGAGCAACTCAATCTTCCTGCCTGCTTTGCCTGATTTGGGGTAAAAGTTGCCCTTTTTTAATAAAAAAATCAATATTTACATAAATATTTACAATATTTACATACAAGCCACGCCAGCAAGTCACATGACCACCAAGCCATGCCCAGTCAACAAGCCATGCCCAGCAAGTTACATGACCACCAAGCCACACCCACAAATTAGGCCATGCCCACAGAATTTCTTGTTAAGAAATTTGAATCCCACCCCTGGCTTACATCCTGCAATAGTATGCTTAATGCCATCCAACAACAGCATCTGTCTAACCTAGTTCCTTGGGAAGGACTCAATAAGTGGATTAAAATGCCAAATCCAGTCTAAACATCTAGCTGGCTGTGCAACAATCCATAATAATAATAATTTTATGCAATAAGTTTCCCCATACCCCAGGGCAACTTGGATAACCTGGAAGGCACTTGCTAGTAGATAACATTATAAATCAAACTTTTCACGTGATAAAGTTGGAAACAACCTTGTTTAAAACAATTTGCTTTATTTTTTAAAAAAAGAAACTCTTTATACTTGAAGAATGAGCCCTCATCTGACCTACAGTCATCACCTCACTCCCCCCCCCCGCCACAACCCCAGGAAATACCATGTACTAATCTTCTGATCTGCAATAAACTAATAGAAAAAATATGTTTTAATACAATGCATTGATTGATTGGGATTAATTCTGCAGACATGAACACTACTGAATGACAAAGAAGATGCCACATGCTTTTTCAAAGTTTAAATGGATATGAATTGATACAATCCTGTACAACAGATTCAACCATCTATTTTTTGTTTTTGTTTTTAGAAGCTCCTTCAATCAAATCTACTGTAAATGATTTTTAATTCTATGAGAGCATGCAAAGTGACTTTTTGTACAGATCTAAACCATTCAATCTTCATTGCCAGGATCTGCTGTGTCTGGTGCTGCACTTCAACATTTGGATGATGAAAGGTTGAGAGAGCTCTGAGGATGGATTCTGGCACATTTTGCTCTCAGCTAAAATTTCACACCCGCTGATTTAAGGCTAACAGTGGTAGAACATCAGCCAATAGCAAGTATGTGCCAATGAGGTCAATACAAGACACCACAGAGGATTAGCAAGCCCTTTGGTGGAAGATATGGTTTGATTTTCTGGAAGAACTTATTAAAATGAATTGGGTCTCTTATATACAGCAGTGATCCATCACTGAATTAATTTCAGTTCTCCTCTGTAATGTTAATGAGATATGGGGAGGGAGTAAACCTTCTTACTCCTTTCAAAGATATCAGTTGTAGAAACATTAATGACATTGAATCCACTTCAGTGAATGGGAGAGAATGAGTTCACCTACACTATGATTTATAATTGGCTCACTGGTGGGACTTGAGTTCTTTGCATGAGGAAAAAAAAATGGAGCTGCTGGGGCTTTTAAATGTGTGCCATTCAGGCTTGCATTGTCATAAAAAGGGTCTTAAGCAATCAGCCTGCATCTAATTAAGGCTCTCTGCTATTTAGGCTTCAGCACTCAAGCCACTTACTTTGGAGTAGTTCTAGGCTAATACTCTTGACTCATGTAAGATTTAAGGACACTGTGTAAGAGGCTGATTAAAAACTCTGCCCATGATTTCCTGTAAGGTTACTTCCTGTTTTCTTTTTTTTTTCAACCAGAACACTCAAACTAGAGCCAAGATTTTGCTCTATAAGCATTCTGCATTATAGTCTGCACTGCATAGGATTGTAAGGGCATAAAAAGATTAGAACTATGCAAAGTGTCGGATTAAATTTCAAAACAGGGCTTCATAGTTGATAAAGGATACAATGGCAAAAGCTTTTCTGCAAGCCATTTCCTGAGATTACATGGCACTTTGAGTGAGGAACCCTGCGATCCTACAAAAAGACGTGACTGCTTTAAAGAGTTGTAGATAAATACTACCTCAACATACAGTCTGGTTGGCCATGTGATCACAGAAAGGTCTTTGAATGATGCTGGCTCCCTCAGCTAGGAAATAGACCAGGGCTGTCAAACTCCCAGCCCACAGGCTGGATCTGTAACACGCTGGCCATGCCAAGCCTGGTTTAACAAAGAGGAAAAACGTCCTGATATGTCATGTGACACCACAGTGACAACATGAGTTTGACACCCTTGAAATAGACAGACAGATATGTATATTCCAAGAGCAGAGCCTAAAATGTTTTAAATATAAAATATATGGCCTACCATTTACACCGCAACTCATCTTGTGGGGCTGGGTTATGTATAAACCATTTGGGACTTCACTAGTAATTTTTATATATCTTTCTGCAACATTCATTTTCAGAATTGATGTCAACAGATTGCACTGAATCCATGATTTTAGTCACTGCTTTGCCTGAGAATATTTTTTATGCGCATAGATTCCTTTACATGAATAATACCAAGTAATCTCAACAATTCACACACTTTTCTGGGATCAGTGATGGTGCTCAGCTGTGTGGATGACTTTTCAGATCTTCCTGTTTTTTAAAAAACATAGATAAATTGAAAAACAGAAAATGTTATCCGCTTTAAAAATATATTTTTTAATCTTGCAAAGTAAAAAGTAAGAATAATCTGTCCTCAGCAATCACCATGGCATCTGAAATGAATTAAAAAGAACAGATTTAAACAAAACAAAACCATTTTCCCCCTTATTTTATAGGCCAAAGGATTTTATCCGAAGAAAATAATAGAAATGAGCAACAGACATAAAACTTTAGCCTGTGTAAATTAAATGGTTCTGCTGCATTAACTTCATAAAACCATAATCCTATCCTCCATAAACTATTACATGTACTGCAACATATCTGATTTATGGGATACAGAATCGATGGGAAAAAATTAATGCTTGAAAAACATATTAGAGACATTATTGAACAGATTTTAATTGAGATTTGATTTCAATGCCCCTTATCCACATGATTAATGTGTTTTAGCCCTTGACTCCAGCAGGCAGAAAAGAGAGTCTTTAATATGACAATTAAGTATCTGTCTTTAGGTTTTATGTAGCTCTCTCCTCAGATCACTTCATCAGTACAGTGTGGCTTTTGTGCAGATTAAATTGAGACTCAATTTTCTCTATTTTCCAGCACTTACTTATGTTTTATGACAAGCACTAAATCAATTTTATACTATTATTGATTTTTTCTTAAATGGACACAAACCATTTCGCCTTTTGCCCTTCTTTTCGACTCTCTTTCACTGGCTTTTTTTTTCACTGTATGCTTGATATACAGCTGGCTAAAGAAATTTTGAGTGTTTCCTGCGATTTCTACAGGTCATGCCAATTCATTCAACTTTTACAATGCCAGAATTAATAAACTTAACCTAGATTTCCAGAAGAAGAAGAAAAAACATGATTACAGGTGTGATGGGATAGGTTTTTTTAAAGGATGGTTTTCTCCCAATCCTTTTCTTTCCTTAATAAATGTATAGATAGAGCTTTGACAGTTATGTTACTTCCTTTCTAAACCCCAACGTCATCTCTGCAGTGACTGCTGAACTCTGTGAAAACTGCTTATGCTGTAATTTTTGAAGAATAAATAACAAGAGAGACTGTATAGATAGAATGAGTCTCTATGACATTCAGGGGAAAAGGACATTATCCACCATGAAGCAATAAGTCGTCAAAGATACCACAACAAGCAAGTGGCATGCAATGCAATTAAAAAGCTCCTGGCTCTTATAGGACTTCATCCTTTATGACCTATCGCCAAAATTAACAGTGACCCTGGGCAATAAAAGTAACATGCTGGATAATCAGATTGCTTCTCTTTTTCTTTGTGTGTGTGTGTGTGTGTGTGTGTGTGGTTTAGACTTATGTACTGAGGTCATATTCACTGGGCAAAAGGAGAGATGCTATTCAGACAGAACAAATAAGAGGAGACAGAGAAATATCAGAAACAGGCAGTAATGCTGATGATAACCTTACTGGGCAAGCTTTGTTGGGAGAGGATGAATGTTCAATGGCCTTTCAGGATATATGAGTAGGGACTTCTGATGTATTACACATGGGTGAGTAGATGGACACAAATAAGGTGGTACATCCTTCAGGAATGTAAAAGAAATCCACCATTCATTTCTTTTGGATTATAGACTCATGGTCTACCAAGTGGACAGCAGTGAACCATATTGTCTATGGCCTTCATCTCTAGAACACTGGAAAACACTTGTAATGAAGTCCCAAAGGTGCTTTTTATTTTTCAAGAAGCAAGTGGACTTTCTGTTTTTTCTTTGAAGATGTTTTGCTTCTCATCCAAGAAGTTTCCTCAGCTTCCAGAGCTGAAGAAGCTTCTTGGATGAGAAGTGAAATGTCTTCAAAGAAAAACCAGAAAGTCCATTTGCCTCTTGAAAAAAAAAACCACCTTTGGGGCAACCATGACCTGGATGACTGAGAATCTCCATAGACTTGTAATGAAGGTATATTTGGACATTTATTAGTTGTGCAAAAGTAAAGGAGGAGTGTTGTTGTTTTTAAGGCAATTGACAGGATTCCAGCAATCACTCTAATTAAATCATGATTCTTGAGCCAAACTTCAAAAAACTTCAAAGGATCTATTAGAAATGACATACTGGCACTGTCCTGTATGAAGCCAACTCTGGCATATGTAATTTACAATCACCTGTGACCCTATTTCCCCACTCCTCCCTGGATGTCTCATAAACCAGATTCACGGGCTGGATGTCATCATTCACATTCTCCAATTAAATATATTCATGGTATTTTAGTTACAATCTTTTAAAGATAAGAGTTGGAATGTACTTTCACTTTCCAACTGCTGCAGATTTCCTTCCTCCCCTCCTTTTTATTATGGCAATTATTAGAACAGCATAGGAATGTTTTATGAGTTGACAGCAATTTGCATTCAAAAGATAAGTTACATTACAACCAGGGGTAAGATTCTACAGGTTCACATCTATTCCCTAGAACTGGTTGTTAACATTCTAAGCAGTTCAGAGAACCGGTTATTAGAAGAAATTACTGGCCTAATCCTGTAAGGAAGGCAGGAAGGAAACATTCTGGTGTTGCTTACAGAAACTGCCTCTCCATTAACTCTTATTACATTCTTGGCAGGACTAGACTTCCTGTCTCAGGAACTTCTCTTGAGTTTTTTTCCCCTCCTTTGCTGGTACTTTGCTTGTGTGGAGTGACCATTCAGAGTTACAATGGCACTGAAAAAAGTGACTTATGACCGTTTTTCACACTTATGACTGTTGCAGCATCCCCACAGTCATGAGAAGCCAGGCAAGGAGATGCATGCCTCAATGTGAGCGATGTTGAGTTGGTTACAATCAGCCAATCACATGACCACCAAGCCATGCCCACCAACTAAGCCACACCCACAGAACCTGTTGTTAAAAAATTTGAATCCCACTCCTGATTACAACATTATTGCAGAGAAATATAACCAGAATTTTGAAAAATCCCTCCCCTCCCCCTCAAAATCCTGCAGATAAGATAAAGTTGGGTAGAGGTATAATATATACTCACAAAAAAAGACCAATTTGGGATTAATTCCATAAATTACATTATTTAAAACCAGTATTCTGGAAATTACATTCAAAACCTACATAGTAGTCTTTTTGTCATTTAAAAAAATCCTTTCTGAAACATAATAAAAAAGAATCATATGCAACTTATGAATTTTATCTAGGCTTGGTTTACTTCCTCATCTACCCTGATTAATTTGAGTTTGGAAAAATGATGGAAGAATAATTACTTCCATATGTCTCTCTGGAGCATATAGACCGAAAAGCTCATTTGGAGAGACCAAACTTGACAATATTCAGGTGCTGAACTAAACAAGAGTGATTCAGTGTCAAGGTTTAAATGCTTACATAGAGAGGACACTTTAAACAAGTATCTTTCAAAGCAATAAATCAACTATAAACTTCCTATACACATAAACATGAAATTACAAGAATATCTTGACCTGGTGAAAGAGCAAAAGCTGTTAAAAAATAAAAGTACTCCATCCAAAATGGAATGATAGAGAGAACCAAATCTCTTTAGTTTATATCTATGAAAAGAATAATCCAGGTAACTGGCACTGTGAATTGCAAGTTGCATTCAGTCAATCATCTGAGCACCAAGAGATGATGGGCTTTGTTTCAAGGTTAGTGGATTTTCAAAGGGGTCCTTGAAAAGGGATAATACAATCAAAGCCAATACTTTTGCTTAGCATAATTTTAGCAGACGCAGCTTTCCTGCAAACAAGGGATCTTTGTGTCTGGCCTATGCGAAAAGATTGAGGTTCTCTGAAATGAATTACAAGCTTAATCTAAAATCTCACCAATTGAAATCAACAAATAGGCTTAGCACCTCTCCAACATTGTCCCTTTTTCTCTCCAAACCCTTTTTTAATCAGGTTCACTTCACACTGTTACAGCAGATTAGCCATAGGGAGAATGTATGCTACTGTATTCAAAATCATCCTATGAAGCCAGCCATCTGTTTTTTGTTTTGTTTTTTAAAGGGACAAAAATACATGTATTCTTTTTCACTCAGCCAAATAAATGCATTGATAGCAGCCAGCTGTCATTCTCAAGATCTCAAAAGTGAAGCAGTCCTATGGAGTAAATCCTGGAAAAACTGCAGGAAAAGTTCCAGAGAGAGATGATCTACAAGGGAGAGCATTTGTAACTGGACAAACACTCTCATGACATGAGAATAATCTCACATACAGAAGGAGGGAAGATTTCATTTAGAAAGTTAATATCCCTCTGAAACAACCAATTTCATTTTGCCAGTTTCAAGAATGTTCATTTTCTCTTCTAATCGACATTTTAAAACAGATTATGAGCAAAGGATGTTTCCTAATAACAATATATGAGATTTTGTAAATCTCTTTTTATATTTCACTCTCTCCTAATGTACAACATGTCCATCAAATATATCTTACATATTTGTGGCAGAGTTACAACACGTATGCAGACACACACACCGACACACTGGCTAGAGGCTACTCACCTCACACTGTGGAATACTGTACAGGTTTTTTTGACAGTTTTTTTTTTTTTTTAGAATTGTGACCGTTGTCCTTAATGAACAACTAATTGTGAAGTTTGCAGTTGTCTCTTTTTCCATTCCACATTTTACTCTTTCAATTCCAAAGAAAAGCCCTTCTATAGTGGACATAGATCTAAAGCTGTTTTTGTTTCAGAAAGGAAAATTTTGCAAATTTTGACTGGGGAGGAAAGTGGCAACTGAATAAATCAATATAAATATAAGAAACTTAAGGAAACCCACAAGCACTGATCTGGACTAATTTTGCTGTTGTAATAGTTCCACAAACAATTGGCAATGGATCGGACTGTGGTAAAAGGGACCTGACCAAGCCAGAGGGCCTTCAGGAAATGGTGGAATGACATGAGTGCTTTAGCAACAACCGCCAGACCTTTGCTTAAGCTCTGTGCAGGGAACTTCCCAGTGAGGAATCGCTGTCCATACCTGAAGAAAAGTCTTCAAAGAAGTCAAAGGATGAAATAGCCTTTTGAAAGAGATCTCAAGTTGTCAGAATAAGCAAGACAATTCTATCGCCACCTCTCGTTCCTGATCTTTTCTCTCTCAAATGGTTCTGGTGAAACACCTTCACTCAGCTCCGAAGGGAAACACAGAAGTGGATCAGGATGGGGTGGGTGGGTTAGAGGGGGGTTGAAGGGGACCACCTTCCACATACAGTCGGAATTGGAAGCTGTCTGCCTCAGCCGTTAGAAATATGTGGAGAAATTACCTACCGTTCCCTATAGAGACATCCAGCAACTATCCCAGGCCAGCTTTTCAGTTCGGTGATAATATGCTCCTATCAGTTTTAATAGCCCCATGCTGGATTCAGGAGGTATTATGGATTGTACAGCAAGCATATTGTCATTAAATTAAATTTTCAGAACATTCCCCAGCTCATCACAAATACCACAGAGAGTAATCATAATCGGTTCTCAACACATGTGTAATTGCCTTCAGCTGGCGTTTTTTACAGTTGACATTGTTCAGCAGTGATAAGGTGATTGGTGATTTGAATACACAGCTTGTTTCATAGCTGCCGTAATTGAAATATGGTATGTGTGAATGGAAGATTACATTAAGACCTAGGATAATCACCTGACATGAGAGTAATTGAGTCTACAATCTGCCACTGAGTCTCTCAGGGAGGGCTGAAATGAAAAGAAGCCATTAGTAGATTATACCACGGCTGGCTCTGTTTTGTGCTAGAGTGCCAGACTGGCATTCCAGAACTGCAGGCTATATGAGGATGCTGTCTAGGGCACCATAAATGAAAGGAATAAGGAAAGAGAGAGAGAGAGAGAGAGAGAGAGAGAGAGAGAGAGAGAGAGAGAGGAGGGGAAACAAAATAGTTTAAAAGGAAAAGTTGCACTTTTTCCTCCTCAGGGGACAAGAGGCCAGCTCAGTGAGAAACGCTTCACTTCACACATTTAAAAGAAAAAAGAAAAAAAAATACATTAGCTCCATTTTCTCCGTTGACTGAAGCATATGTCTACCATTTTAGTTTTATATGGTGGGTTTTAGCAATAGTTTCTTTGGGCTAAACATGTATGAAATAAAACACTGAAGAATATTTTATGGGTTTTTTTTAAAAAGGAGAGTGGATTCTCCAAGCTGGATTTCTTCCTCTCAGGAAAGGAAACGTTTGCATCTCAGGTTCATGTGGCGATATCCTTGCTGCAGTTAGAGCCATGCCAACCCAATTTTGGCAACTTTTGTAAAGCTAGCTGGCCAAAGTTATACTAGTCTATGTTCCAAAACTCAGGTTAGACCATTCATTAAAAAAAAGTTTAAGTGACATGATCACAGACATGATGATCAAGTTTCTATCACACATAATGAGCAAAAAAACAACAACAACAAAGCTATCATTTGAATTTACTCAAAAGCTAATTAAGAGTTGACCATAACTTATTCAATTGATTCATACTTAATCAAAACACATGATAGACAAATCAGGATATATATTAGCCTATTAACCCTTCATTTTATACCAATATCAAATATTAATTTGAACTAATTAAAAATGCATTTTAATCCAAGGCTTTAGCTTCAGCAGGACTCTTTCAATGACTAACCTAATGGTTATAGGTAGTTCTTGATTTACAACTGTCTATCCATTGTGGTTGTAAGCTGTGACAGTCATAAAATGGGTTAGTCATGTGACAAATCCTATTTTACAAACTTTATTGTAACAGCAATTAAGCCAACATAGCAGTAGTAAAGAGGCAACTGTGATTATTTAGCAGTCACTGCAGTCATTAAATTTGTGATGGGTGTGGTTTTGGCAAAAATGGGAAGTAAATGCCAGTTTTCAGCAAAACGTTGTAAAATACAATCACATGACCATGTGATCTAGCAAGCAGCTAAAAGTGCTATAAGCTGGAGTTCTGTCAGAACTTTGAACCTAGATTGTAAGTAGCCCCCGCATAGATTGTAACTTTGAATGGTGGCTAAGCCAATAGTAAATCAAAGACTAGCTATATTACTTACTATTTCCTTCCCCAGTTACAAGGAACCTATTTCACAGGGTTAAAAAATGTTTCTAGAACAACTTCACTTTTGACTCACTATAAAAGGGGTGTCAAACTCGTGTTGTCCTAGTGGCATCATGTGACATATCAGGACTTCTTCCCCTTCGCTAAACTGGATGTGGCCAGTGAGTGATGCATCCAGCCTGCGGGCCACTAGGTTATCGATCCAACTGCCTCCTGCAACTTAATAAATTAAAAAGAACATGAGATAAAGTTCATCCGACTAGACTTGTTCCTGACAAACCATGTTGACTACTAGGTGCTTGCAATCTGTCATATTTGTCTGTAGTTCCTTGGATTCTCCTTTTTTTTTTCTTTTTTAACATGAAGACAGTAACTGCTCTCCTGCGGACATTTCACCGTTTTTTCCCAAGACCATCAAGAAGATCCTTCCATATCCTTATTCCATATTCATTGGTACAAGTCTTGGTGATGGACATTAGGTTTGGGGTATCCTAAGTTTTGGGGACATATTGGCAAACTTCTGAAAAACTTCCCAAGGACATTTCCAAAACAATTACTAGGAAGGACTGGCCTACTCATATGTTGATTAGCAGGAAGGGAATTGTCAGTGAATTTAATAAATCCTCAAAGCTGTTCTGTTACATTACTAAACCCTGCATGCTTCATAAGCCACACCACAGCTACATTTCCTCTGTCTTTCATGGATCCACCATACTATCTTCTGTCCCACAATCTTTCTTTTTCTTCTGCAAAGGTCTCAAAGCTATTTCTGAGATCTAGAAGTGCAGAATATCTCCTCTTCCTCCTCCCCTTTCCCTTACCTCATTTTCCCTATTCCCCTCTCTATCTCTGTCATCAATGGGTTTGTTCCTCTGATTAGGATGAGTTGCTTCATGTATCACAGCACCCTTTCTGTTTGATATAAGCATGTATCTGTCCAGTGCACTATAACATATTACAAGCACATTTTACATGCTTGACCAAGGTCAAATAATTTTTCTTTATTTATTTTTTTACAAATAGACTAACTACCCACTTCAGTTAGTTGATAGTAAGTTGCTAAAACTAATCAATTTCAAAACAATGTAGTGTGGCTCTATGATGTCAATTTCATTTATAGCACAATTTTATGTAGTATCATAAAAAGAGAGGGAGAAACAGTACAATCCTTTAAAATGACCTAAAATGATTCATGTCATAAATAAGTCAGCTCTTTTCTGAAAAAAGAAAGTTAGAAAGCTTCAGCAGATTTTGATTTCCCAATGAAATTATCACCTTGACCTTCCCTTTTAAATGTGCAATGCCATTTCCAGGAATCCTAGCAGAAAGGAGAGCTAGGTTTATATTTTAAACTTCCAAAGGAGAGCTAAATTTTGGTGGTAGTGGCAATAGAGATAGTGGAATATAAGGTCTCTAATTTATGGTTTATGTAACATCCCATTCTCAGCATTTTTTTATTCCCGAGTCGTCGTTTCTCCATCTTCCTGTAGATGCATCCATTATATTTTATGCATTGTTTTTTTTTCTCAGAGACAAATTAATCATGATTTGTTTGAGGACAATTGCATCCATTTTTAAAATTTAATGACTAGCCCTTTTTCCTCTTCAGTATGACTGTTCATAAGTATACCAGAACATAGTATACTGTATCTTCCCTCATGCTGTACAGTTTTAGATTGACCAGCAGATAATAACCTACAGAGACCTGCATTTTAGCCTCTCTGAATAAAAAAAAAGAAATTTCACTATTTATATTAAGACATATTTACACTGTTAACTTTAGTTGTCTGCCCTTGAAAAAAGAACTATCTAATTCCCCAAAGTCTCATAGTTACTCTCTGGAGGCAAGACTGTTGATGTCTTATCCTAGATCAATCATTACTGAAGGTTGCCTATCCTATTTGGCAATATTTGTTCAGTGACTAACAAAGATCAGCCTCCAGATATTCCTATTATGATATCATCTCTCCAAGGTTAAACTTAATCCATTTTGCATTGTTTTTGGAGGGTTTTTTTTTTTACCAAGAAGACAACATGGGTTTCTCTGACTGGAAATGAATTAAGTTCATAGTTCCTAAATATGAGATCTGACATTGTTCTTATTACAAAAAAGCAATTTATTTTCCAAAAGACTTACACTTTAAAGGTTATAGAAAAAAGTTCAAATATCAGTACTATCCGTTTTTTTTCAATTACTAGATTTCCTAACAACACTAGCTTTTAGACAGATAAGCAATGGTATCAGTTTCCTTATTCAGCCATCTCCAGGTTTCCAATTTTGATCTTTAAAAAAAAGCAAATTTATTGTAATGCACTGGACAGCTTTCAAACCAGCAGTTACAACTTGTTTCTTATATCACCATGGAACATATCAAAAGGTTTTTATGTGAATATTTCTGCATCTTTGATACAAAGGATTTGGAAATTTTGATACAGTTAAGAAAGCCTGAGTACAGGCAGACAAACTTGTCAACATATAATATAATATTATTTAATATGTTACGAAGGTTGAAGAAAAATATTTGCTATCAATTTACAAGAATTAAATGCACTGAGTAAAAGAAAATTGTGACAGTACACAATATTATGAGTATTTTCTGTGGAGTAATTTCTACACATTTACACTATAAGCAAATATAGTTTCTTTAATTGGCCAGCCCATTCTGAAGTCTAAACCTAAGCCTACAGTATGGTTCATATTTTAATCCTATTGTTGATTCTGCTGAAAATTTGAAAAATTCATTTACAGTGAATCCATGAACAGAATGAACACTAGTCAAAATAAGTCCAGATAGAACCAATCTGTGACTTGAAAAAAAATCCAGCGTATTGATAGATAAAGGCAGGAATTTTACTTATGTTTTCCAAAATATATGCAGTGGACAACTGCTCTTATATTACAGAAAATGTTGGGGAAGAAGTCACTACTCTTCAAAAAGCTTAACAGTCTGAATAGTGGACATTGTATTACCTGAAAACAGCAGAATAAAAGAGAAAAGGCTGGGGGAAATCACAATATATAAAGATGTGAAAATAGCACTAGAACAACTGTGGCAAAAGAAAGCAAAAATAGTGCCAATAGTTATATTGTCTGTTATTAATCCCTACCTATCTGAGTGTTGGCTACTGGAGAAAATGTGTTCTGAACTTTTTATTTTCTTCTTAATTTTGTCATTGCCTTTGCCTAATGGTCTGTAAATATGGTTTATCTCTATGTCTTAATTGATGACTGATATACATGAATGCTAAGCTTCCAGAAATTCCCTAACATTTTTGGATTTGGCTTGGTCTAACATGCTACCAGTTTCCCAGTTGAAACTGTGATTGAGTCTGTCTCTGTGTTGTGGAATTAAGGTGTTTTCAACCTCAGAATACTAACTACTGCTTCTTAATATTCATGGATATGTTCTGCATCTTCTGCCTGCTGGTCCTACATAGAGACTGTTATAGTCGCTACAGTATGTGTTATAGATGAATTCTTTTCTTCCTTCTTGGGCTACTGGGTCTTTTGGTTTGCTAAAGATGTGGAGACCATTAGTCTGTTTGTGTTTTATGGTGTTGCCCAGTGGTTGTGATAGTCTTTTGGTTCTTTCTGAGATGTTTTTGATATATTATAGTATTATCTTTTTCATAGTTTGTGTTAGTTGTGCTACAGTAGATTGAGTGGTGTACTTTTTGATAAAATTCCATAGACGCACCATTTGTTTGTTGGAAGAAATTGTAGAGATAGTCTGATTCTTCTTTTTTTTTTTTCTGGTGTTCTGGGTTACCATAGTGCATTTGTGCTCATCTAAATAATGTTCTTACACAGCTCTTCTTATGGGAAGTTGGGGTTGTTATTTTGGTAATGTAGTATATTTGTTAGTGTGTGTTATTTTTTAGAGACTCGTGTTCCTAATCTGCCATCATTTCCTCTGCTGGTAAGGAAGAATAATGTGTTATTGTTTTCTTTTTTGTTGGAAAAATTAACCATTGCTTAGTAAAGTTTTATTGTCAATGGCAAATGAATTCTTAGGGATATTCTGATGTAGAAGAGCAGGCCAAAAAGATGTACTTTGTAAAAGGCATTTTGAAGCTATAAGCTAGTCCTAGAAATAATATTATCTCAATCCCTTGGAGAGTGGCCTTTCCAATGCAGTTTTCAAGTCCAGTATATAGGTGACCATTGAAGACCATAGCTGCTCTTCAACTTTTTGGTTCACAATGTCGAAATGCATCTCCCCCACCCCTCAAATCTTTGGAATTAGGCTTGTTCTAAAGCAACTGGGAGCAAGGCAAATGCAAAGTGACAGCACTGGTCTCTTCCTTCGATTGTGTTGGCTTTGTCCTTTGTATTGCATTACACAACTAGGGAGCGGGCTCTGTAACTGGAATATGATTTGGTTATTTTGACTGAAATATTCTTACTGATGAGTGTGTCACATCAAAAAGTGATGAAATATTTATCCTTTCCAAAACAAATAAAAATGACTTTTTAATTATGGTCAATATTTGATGAGTAATGCTACAACGAACTGTAATAACATATTTATAGGCCAACTGTCATTTCTATTTGAAAGCCTCTCATAATTATAACTTCAGCAGAACACTCATTCCTCCCTGCTCCAACAGAGGAAAACCAAGAGTGGAGAAAGAGTTCTGTATTGCCTATGATTGCTAAATCAAGAACCAGGAGGCACTTGATTCAGACACATCAAAGTACACCAATGCTTCCTCTCCAATCTGGCTTGCATTTGGCAGAATATAAAAATACTACCGTCCATATATTGCAAGGGCTTTGCAAACTAGTATCTTTACCTATCCAAAATTCATGGTGTGAGTTCCAGATATTGTTTCAGTATTTGATGCTTCCCAATCATAGCTTTTTATTTCCTGATAAAGCTATGAAATGCTTTATGACACAATAGAGATAGTTCAACAGATCTATAGAGATGTGACAGAATAGAACAAAACAAAACAGAATGATTACTTGCTCTTCTCACTGCGTTTTAAGAGCAAAACAGGAGATTATTGGTGGATCCTTGGTTTCACATACTAAAATGTGAATATCTGGAAGTGAATTGATAGAAACAATACTGATCCTAATGTAGTTGCTGAAAAAAGAGACAATTTAAAAAAAAATTAAAAAATGGCAGGACTTTATATCAATTTATAGTGCAAATATACTTTAAATATTATGTTGGGTTCTGGTCACCAGATCATAAATCAAAGATCTGAAAACCAAATTGTCAAGAACCTGGATGGATCCCCCTATCAAAAATGATTACAATATATATGATATGCAAGACAATGAAATAAAATTATGGATGCTATTAAAGTAGATACGGAAAGGTTTTCCCATCTTTTGAAAATTTCCAAGACTAATAAAAAGAAATTAATTATTTGACAATTCAGAAGACATAAAAACAACTATTTCACATAATACATACTTCAACTTGGGAGTTTATTATAACAAGAAACATTAAGGACAACCACCTCTCAAACAACTTTAAAAAGATGTTAAATTCATTCAGGTGTGTTGTCATGGAAAATAATATATTTCCTAAATATTCACAGCCTCAGTTTAAGAAATCCTAGGAATGGTCTATTCAGTAAATCATCCCACTTAATCTATTCTAACTTTTAAATGGTGCTTCAGTCATCAGTCTTCAAGCAGAAGACCACAATTTCTCTGCCACAAACTTAATAGGAAGACTTATACTTTTTTACACCTGCTAATTTTAGCATCCTTTACGAAAGCAGAAAAGTAAAGCAGTATATCTTTTATATGATTGTGAACATGCATATATGTGTATGTATCAGTACATATCACTTAAACATGGGCCAGAAGTATGTGGCAGCACCTGAAAAACTTTAATACAACCCTTGGATGTATAAACAGAGGCACAGAATCAAAATAACGTGAAGTATGAGTACCGCTTTATAAATCCTTAGTAAGACCACACCTGGAATACTACATTCAGTTTTGATCACCACATTGCAAAATAGATGTTGAGACTTTGAAAAAGTGCAGAGAAGAGCAACTAAGATGATTAAAGGCCTGGAGACAAAAGCATACAAAGACCTGTTGCAGGAATTGGGTATGGCTAGTCTAGAGAAAAGAAGAACTAGGGGCAACATGGTAGCAGTATTCCAGTATTTGAGAGGTTGCCACAAAGAAGAGGTGGGCAGATTATTTTCCAAAGCACCAGAAGGCAGGACAAGAAACAATGGATGAAAACTAATCAAGGAGAAAAGCAACCTGGAATTAAGGAGAAACTTCCTAATAGTGAGAACAATCAACCAGTAGAATAACTTCAGAAGTTGTAAGCGCTTCATCACTGGAGTTGTCTTTTTTTAATAAAAATAAAAGATTGGACAGCCACCAGTCTGAAATAGTATAGGGTTTCCTGCTTAAGTAAAGGGTTGAACTAGAAGACCTCCAAGGTCCCTTCCAGCTCTATTCTGATTGAATACACGTATATGTGTGTGACTCTGTGTACATATGGTGTGTGTGTGTGTGTGTGTGTGTGTGTGTGTGTGTGTGTGTGTGTAGTCAAATCTTTTTTCTACAAGTAATATTGCTTGGCAAGACAAATTCACTGTCTTAAATTAGTTATTTCCTTCCTTGTATTGATAATTAGTACTAGACAGGATGGCTCTGAGTTACCTATTAACTCCCACTACTATGTTTAGCAGCACATTAAGGACAAAAATGCATTAACAGCCCCACGGGGGAAGAAACTGCTTTCTTCTGTTTAGTTTAAAATTTTATCCGTTCAAGAAAACTTCCATTGCATTAAATTATCAAGACATTTATTTTTTATTCAAAATGATATGTTTATATTTTGCAGTCTGTGTTCATATAGGTATGTGTGTTTGTGTCTGCGTGTCAGATTTGTGTGTAGTTCCAAGAAGTTGCCAGGAGTGAACACTGACTCGAAGGGACATACAAAAATGATAACAATGCACACTTTCTAATACAAAAAAAAGGAAAAGATTGCATTTGCAGTATTAGGAGAGAATTTTATCATGCAATCTATTGAATTTATTTTGCTTTAATTTTGTCAAGTTTACATTAACAATAGGTAAAGATATTGCAACATTTTGCTGTACTTCTGGATTTGTTTAATTTTTCTCATAGATATAAATGGACAATGTATTGAACTGGAGTAGAATCACAGCATGCAGGATGAATAAAGATTCTTATTTTCAGTAGCTCAATGATAGAGCACATATTTTGATTGTGTAGGATTCAGTCATCAGCATCTCTCTCTCTCTCTCTCTCCCTCCCTCCCTCCCTCCCTCTCTCTCTCTCTCTCTCTCCAGGAAAGCCACCCTATAAGGAGAGGGCTAGAATAGGGGAGATCAAGTTAAAATCATGCCAGGGAAATGCAGAGAATTATTATGAACTAGCTTTGCTTTCTTAGGAAGTTGCTAGGATAAAATTAAGGGAAATCCCATACAAGCTTCCTTGAGCTCCTGGAGGAGATGTGAGATAAATATCAATTCAAATAAATATTCTCCTAGTGTTTCACTACTGTGTGACTCCACTTCCTTGTCATTAGATACAGCTGAGATACAACTGTGGACTTCGTGTATATCAAATATATGAGAAACCATTCAACCAATCCTGCTGTTAGTAACAGTTGGTGAAATGTCAGATGCATCATAGTTTATTATTTCTTAATATGTGTTCCTTTAAATGTCTCATCAGGTGGCAGTATCTGGCTAGTCTTATCCAGGCTTGGAAGGTCAGCAGAGCTGGGGCTGGTGAGGATTTGGCTGAGATTTCTAGAGGGGATATCAAAGAAGTGGCTAATGGTTGAACATTTATAAAAAAAATATATAAAGAATTGAGTTGGAAAAACTACTTCCATATTGCTTCCAACAAACTATACCAGCATGTTTATGAAGTCATCAAGAGTTGAGTCCAACACAACTGACTTTTTTTTAAATTAAGTTTAGCCTTTTTACCTAATTATAGGTAAAAAGCTAAACAGATAAAAAAAATAAGGAAAAAGCAAACCAATAAACTACAGAGCCTGTGTAAAATATTTAAATTTATCTATTTATACAAAAAGTAAGATCAGAGTAATCTAGTGTGTTGGATATCTAGATTGCTTATAGAAGGTCTACATAGCCTTTATCAAACCATTTTTACAGTTATAATTTAGATATTTTGGTGTAAATTTGAATGCACTGCAAATTGCAGAGGGGAGGGAGGGAGGGAAGGAAGGAAGGAAGGAAGGAAGGAAGGAAGGAAGGAAGGAAGGAAGGAAGGAAGGAAGGAAGGAAGGAAGGAAGGAAGGAAACAGAATAACAGAGTTGGAAGGGGTCTTGTAGTCCAACCCTCTGCTTAGGCAGGAAACACTATACCATTTCAGACAAATGGTTATAGCTTTGACTAAATTGTAGTTAGCAAATACCATTACTCTAAAGCTAAGCTCTCCAAGCCATGTTTTAGGGAGCCTTTGACATTCCTTTGAATCTCACAAGGAATTCCAAAAGATGATCAGTAGTGTCAGACAACTTTCTCTGAAAAACAGTTTTCTCTAACTTTCAAATTTGTCTAGTGATATTAGTTTAAGTCAGGTTAGCTCCAGCCTATTAAAGTTCAGGAAAGCCCTCAAGACCTGTTTAGAGTACCGGGGAATTTGTAACATTTTAAGGTGGCTTCCCTATTGTATGTGAAGTGTGGTTGATTCCTAATGATCATCTATATTTTTATAATTATTGTTTGCTTTTATATTGTAGTTTTATTGGTATGCTACCCAAAGCCACTTCTGGTGAGATAGGCATTATATAAATTTGATAGATAAATAAAATATGCAATTGTTTGAGATTTGTTTCTGTTTCGGGTCATGGATGCTCAGGCTTAAAACTGCATTTTAATTGATCTCTTTGAAGAAATAACAAATCAACAACATAAAGTCTTGCGTTGGAGTAAGATCCTAGCATAGATTTTGGGGAGGGAGGGCTTCGCCCTCTGCCCACTGTTGTGTTCCCAGTCTGGATGGGAGCCCCTATGCCTGCAATTTGCATCACAATGAAACAAATTTAAATGTGAAAGCCATCCATTCAAGCAAGAGTTGTTTTGCCATGTGATGCTGTGTCATGCCATGCCATGCCATGCAGTGCCATGCCACATTAGACAATCATACAAGCACAGGAAGATGTGACTAGGGAGAAGGAGTTAACAACTCCCATTCTCATTCTTGTATCATGATCCAATTCTCACTCTATCCTTCTTCCTTGTGATTTAGCAAACCAACCAAATAAAATTGCACTGTAGGTTACTTGTAGGTGGGGCAGAGACAGTGGTGGGATTCAATTTTTTTTACTTCCGGTTCTGTGGGCGTGGCTTCGTGGGCATGACAGGGGAAGGATATTGTAAAATCTCAAGTCAGAGGTGGTATTTGCTGGTTCTCCAAACTACTCAAAATTTCCACTACCGGTTCTCCAGAAATGGTCAGAACCTGCTGAATACTACCTCTGGGCAGAGAGCTTGTGTTTGTTTTTGCCTGGATTTCTCCTCCAAAGGCTTGCTGTTTAAAATAAAGGATCCTGGAGACATTTATTTACTGATACTCCAAATGTATCCAAATTTGTATTCAGGAAGAGTTTTATTTTACAGATGCAACAGAAAAGCTTTTAGTTAACAGTCTTCTTCTCTTCTACATTTGGCACATAACTAGTGGTAAATAACCTATCTTGGATCAACCCCAATGCTTTTCTTTTTTCGTTTGTCTTGTTTCACTTTACAAACTCTCTGGAAAATTAGGTGGTATAAGAGGAGAGGACAAGCACTTTAATTAAAGGAACAAATAAGGAGTTATGCAGTACCTCCTTCCTTTCACAATAATGTCACAATAATGTCTGAATGCATCTGAAATCAACACTTAAAGCCTTCTGACAGAATTTGTATGCATTTCACTGTTCATTGGGAAGAAGCAGAAATATAGGAGAATTGAGATTTATGGAGATCTTTAAATGAATTATAATTCATCTTCCATTCACTGGGTCCCAGAAAATAATAATCCTGACCCAATGTAATTCAAGCATTATTTACTTAGTTGACAGAAACAATCTTTTGTTCTCTCATTCACTATTTTCAAAACAGTTTGATATGCCTATACATATGCATATTATATTCAAAGCTTTAGCAGAGACTATGGCTGGTTTAATTTCTCCCAGAAAATGGGGAAACTAAAGAAAAGAAGAGATGCCTGTACTGAAAGCTCTGGGAATCATTACTGAAAATAAGACCTATTGACTTCATCAGGGCTTACTCCTACATCAGTCTTGGGGATTTAAATAATACTCATATTTTAAATATACATTTAAAGGGTTATATAGAAGTAGGAGCTTGACATCCAATATATAATGCCATATTGTGGCACGTGAATAATAGTTTTAAAGTTTCATCTCTGAGATAATAACGGTTAATACTATAATATTTTTGTAGATTTAATACAGCTTTTGGTTCCTATCTTCCATTGCACTCATTCACTCCTTCTTCTTGAAATATCTATAGCTAAAGCTTTCAGCGCTAATCTCAGATTCCCGTGTACTAATTTTATAATGGAGATTTCCCCACCTCCCCAATTTTGATTCTTTGATACTGAGGTATAGATAGGAATCTTGCAAGCATAGTTCTTAATTTTTGCAACCTGGTCAGAAGGTGTATATTACCTTCTTTTATTTACACATACATACACACACACACACACACACACACACACACTCACGCACGCACGTACACACACACCTATTCCAGCTCTTAGGCCTATAGCAATCTGCCTTTCCATAATCAGTTTTAAGTCTTGGCACATTAACATTAACAAACCAGGTTTGCACGAAGGACCTATTTGCCTTCTGCAGTGGAAAAAAAAATGAACGTAAATATACCAGTGCCAAATTATGAACATATTTATTTATACAACAAAGTACACCAATTTCCCTGCCTTAACTCAGACAGACTTTTGCCAATTAAGGCAAACGTAACATTGTGAGGTTCATGTTCTATTTAGCGTTCTCTTCTTGCCTCAAAATGCAGCATTTGGAAAGGATTGGGCAGAGTTGAAGGCTGCCCTTGAGCTCGTACATGTTTTTTACATTATTTTTCTTTATCTGTAGTTCTGTATTGGAAAAAGTTTAAGGGATATAAAACAAAATGGGGGAAGGGGGCAGAAATCTAGCAGGACCTATAGGAGATAAGCTAAAGGAATGATGAAGAAGGAAAACAGGAAAACATATAATAAAGCTTATTTCTGATAAATATGGAGTTGACTGAGGGTCACACATATCAATATCAAAATAATGTAAATGAGAAGAATAGCAGAATTGATATATAAACATTTTAAACTATAGGAGAAAACAATACAGGAATGTTGAGCAAAGAGTCAAGGGCTGGCTTTTCAAAGGAAGTTTTAAAAATGAACTGAAGTTTTAAAAATAAAAGGATGCAAAGAGAACCATTGAGAGAAACAATTCAAAGTGAAATGGGCAAGAAGGAAAGATAAAGGGAAATGTAATACCCTTGAAACATAACAACCCATTTTGAAAAGAAAATTCAAGACTGAAATGAATAGAAATTAGACATCAAATCAAAGAATAGAGTTATTTTAGGGCAAGAAAAAATGTCCATTTAAAAGTCAGATTTGAGCTGGTTCTTGGATTTGGTTTGACAGTTAGCAAAAGAATAAATCCTGTTTCTCTTCACAGCCATTTCCAAGACAGATAATTGTTGCTTTAACTAATGCACAGAAATCATGAATATACTTATGACACCAATTTCAGATTATTTTCATCAGGTTTTATTAGAGTTGACTCTAATATTCAGAGAGAATATCTAAATAATACTCAGAAAGAAGACAGAATTGGATTCAGACCAATAAACTGAAAATCAGTGAACACAAGATAACAGTCAATTTATTGTGTAGCACTCAAAATTTATTGGATTGGGTTGCATGATTCCCATTGATCAGGTGCTAAAGGTGTTATTAAATCTGAAGCTGTTTTGGGAGCAACTCTCATTAGTTAAAAATGAAATAGAATAAAAATAACTTGTTGCATTTATATATGGATTAATAATATCTCAATTGTTACAATATAGTGTCCCTAACACTGCTTTCATGATTTTGTCAGAAAATGTAGCTGAAGCAATATAATATACTTATATTACTGGTTGAAATAAAATGAAGTGGATGTATTTATCAGTTTGGAAAAATGGGCTGCAAATCTTTAATACCTTTAATACAATCCAATCTGCCCTTTCAAAGTTCGAAATGCTTTGACATGATGTTATTTATTATTTAACTGCTGATATAGAAAGGTGGGAAGGCAGAAGTATTATCCAATGAGAGCAGCTTCCAATCCAGACTGAAATGCATTGTAAACTGTTATCAGAATATTTCAGTCCAACATGAGCACAATAAAGGAGCAATTGAAACAGTGAGTGTGAATATACTTTTTGTAAAAGCAGCTTTTTACATTCACTACAACTGTAATTGGATAGGCGGAAAGTTATAGCAACAAATCTCATTAAAACTTTGATGAAATATTCCATTCTAATGATGTTGATACATCCATTAAGGCTTATAATTGTGATATTAGAAATACAGGGCCTTATTTTTAAACTTAAACAATTTGAGATTTATCAATATTCTTGTTTACCTCCTTTCCCCCCAGAAATCCAGGTATTCAGAACTATTGCTTTGTAAATGAGAAATTGCCATCAGATGTGGAAAGAGACAATTGATATGACCACAGTGTGAGAACATAGTGTAGGAGACCTCACAGGATAAGAAGGAAGAAACAAAGGAGGGTTTCAGAAACCATTGGTTATCGCAATGTAAAAAATAATGGGGGCAGTGGAAACTAATTGCACTTGTAATTAATTCCTACTAAGTGTGGAGGTGCAGTAGTTAGAATGCAGTGTTGCATGCAAACTCTGCCCACAGACAGGAGTTTGATCCTGACCAGCTCAAGGTGGACTGAGCCTTCCATCCTTCTGTGGTTGGTAAAATGAGGATCCAGATTGTTAAGGGAAATATGCTGACTATGTTAACCACTTAGAGAGGGCTCTAAAGCACTATGTAGCAGTAAATAAGTCCAAGAGCTATTGCTATTGCTAATTTTCAAGGAAAACTCCACGAGAATAATGACCTACTTAGTTTGCCAGTGTTCTAAAATCTGGTAGAGTATTTAAAACTATACTTGGACTGGCTTGTAGATTTATTTGGCTTTTATCGGACTTTGCCTTCAAGTTAACTTTTGGATCTGGAACTTGTACTTTTTTGGCTAACTAAAGTGCACAATGGCTTTAAGATAACATTTCTACTTAAACATGTACTTGTGTATTATACTTTGGAAGGAATTTTGACTATCAAAGGTTCAAGCAGCCTTGCCTGAGATGCTATTGGTGAGATTTATGGTAAATTATAGCTTCAGTGTTTGGAGCAGCATTGCCCAGATGGAGGTAGGGGAAGCAGCATGCTCTACATTGCATTTTCATCAATGTAAGTTCCAATTCCAACGCAGAGATTTGAAAGCTAAAAAATATAGATGATTGTGATATCACTGAACTCTGATTAGAAGAGGGGGAGTCAACCTATTGTCCAAAGCACCTGAAGGCAGAGCAAGAAGCAATGGAGGGAAATTAATCAAGGAGAGAACCATCCTAGAGCTAAGGAGAAATTCCCTGACAGAACAATTAAGCAGCTTCCCTGAAAAACTGCAGGTGTTTAAGAAGATATTGGGCAACCATTTGTCTGAAATGATATAGGGTTTCCTGCTTGAGCAAGGGGTTGGACTAGAAGATCTTCAAGGTCCCTTTCAACTTGGTTATCCTGTTTACATATAGAAAGACATTAAGGAATCTCTTCAGCTGGGAAAACACCCTAGTGAAATGTCATGGGAAAGGGGCTTTAGTAGAAGAAGCAGAAGTGAAACAAAGGCTATATATCTTGAAGGCCGAGAACTCTTGTATCTCTATTTCTGACCCTAATTCATGCTCATACAATACAAAAGGAATCATACTTAGTGAAGTATTTCTTATCTTAATGTTTTTTTAAGATTAGGGGCACAGCCACCAAAAGCCCTGGTTTAGATGAGAACCCCATAGGAATGCAGAAAACCTGGTTGAATTAGACCTCTTGGATAGAAATCATTCTGCTTCAAGCCACAGAAAGTAAATACAGACTTGGGGTAATATTGTAATGGCACATCTTGAAACAAATAATTCCCTCAATACTGTCAAACTATTTACTAAGTCTGCATTGCTATTACTATTAATCTTCCCATCCTTCCTTTCACCCATCTCCTCCCACTTATGACTGTATGACTGTAACTTTGTTGCTTGTATCTTTACAATTTTTATTGACTATTTCCTAGTATGATTTGATAGCTTATTGTACTCTATGACTATTATTAAGTATTGTACCTTATTCTTGACTCTTGATGAATGTATCTTTTCTTTTATGTACACTGAGAACATTTGCACCAAGACAAATTCCTTGTGTGTCCAATCACACTTGGCCAATAAAAAATTCTATTCTATTCTTTGAGCAAAGCCTTCTCCTAAAGAAGAAATTGCAATCTTCTTTCAACAATGTGATCTTTCCTTAAATAAATATACAGAAAAGTTGTCTGTGATGGCAGTTAGGTGTCACTTTCAAAGTTATAATTTAGCCCAATTACAGAACTGGGAAATGCTATTAGCAGATATGATACCCTTTAAATCAGGGGTCTCCAACCATAGCAACGTTAAGACTTGAAGTCCACAAGTCTTAACGTTGCCAAGGTTGGAGACCCCTGCTTTAGATAGTCTACTAACATAGGTAAGGATCAAAATATAACTTTTTTTTTCAACAGAGTTCCCAATGAGTGGAAAAGATTCTTGATGACTGTGTTGTTGTGGAAAAGTAAAAATCATACCCAGAAGCATGTACAGAAAGCAGTTCACTTCCCAAAACAATTTAGAAATTTCCAACAGAGGTTCTATACCAGGGGGTGTCAAACTCACAGCATCACATTGTTGTCATGTGACGTATCATGACTTTTTCCCCCTTTGCTAAACTGGGGGTGGGATGGCCAGTGCGTGACACATCTGGCCCATGGGCCAAGAGTTTGACACCCCTGTTCTATATAGATATAGAACCTCCCCAAAACAAGTCTTATTGCTTACCTCAAAATTTAAGGACAACTGAACCATTTTTCTCTTTTACAGAATATATCTTAAATTTAGGCCAATCGCTTTTCAAAAGAAACCAGTAAACAATTGGAATTGTAACAATTGGAATGAAACTGATTTGTCTGCTCAAAACTCTAAACAGGGTTCAAATTATTTTACGGTTTTATCTGCACGATATAATATGCCTCAGAAAATAGTTCATGAAGACATAAGTTTGCAATAGTGTTCACAGACAACTACAAAAGAGTGATGCAGCCTAATCATACAATCCCAAAAATGCTACCATATAATTATACAATATTAGGACAGCTGATGCATGTCTATAAATCACAGCATTCATGTTTTTAGGTCATCACACATACCATTTGTCTTTCTTTGCCATCCTTTGACCTCCCTTGCGGACAACCATGGACTTCTGCTGTCCACCAATCAATGTAACTTGCTAATTAATAATGAAGGCTTGTGGTATGAATCTAAAGAGATAATGCTTCAGGGTAACAAATTCTCATTCCTACATATCCCGAAAAACAGTGAAACTGGCTTCAATCCTTTGCCAATTAACAAAACATAACATAGTTAAACACGTAAGTTAACAGTGTGGGAATCTTTATGTCTCTTTTTTGTGGTTTGGCAGACATGAAAACAAATCCTGTGATTGTTCTATTGTTCCTATGCTTCTGAAAAAGCTCTCATCCCAAGTATCATGAATTTGATGAAGATGTAGATCCTAATTGATACATATAGTACATTAATCCACAAGATGAAGTGTTGTGGATTAATGTACTATATGTATCATTTTGCAGCCTCAATAAAAAGATCACAGCTTATTCAACAAATTATAGCTCTTAAGTCCAAAACACAAGGGATTCTTTCATACAAATAGTTTTTACTTGATTACCACCATTGAGTGGTTTTTCAAGTCAGGGAAATAGAAAGAAATTTGTAAAGACCAATTAAAATTAATGCAAATGTGGATGAATGTATGTATGTATGTATGTATGTATGTATGTATGTATGATAGATAGATAGATAGATAGATAGATAGATAGATAGATAGATAGATAGATAGATAGATAGATAGATGATAGGTGAAATGTAGTTTTTCTCAGGTATATTTCAACAATATATTCCTCCAAAGTGCGCATTAGTGTAGTGCAGTACAGCAGACACAGGTTTGCAGCAAGATGATCTCCATAAAATTTTAAACATTTTATTCTTAAGTAGATAAACTGAATACAAAACTTAATCTACAAAAGCAGCTAGTATTATAAAAATGGCATACGCCAAATCTTTATGTTAAAATGGTGAAGAAAATGTTAAACAACAATGCCAGACATGTAGCTATTAATTAGGAATTTAGCCGGTAAGATTAACCATTGAACTAATCCTGGCAGTCTTATAAATCTTAATGGTAAATTTATGAATAAGATCCCTGATGATAGTGTCAACACTCTCTAGGTGGAATCTATGCTACGAGACCTTAGTCAAAATAGCAAATTACCTACTTCAAAACAAAAGCAGTTGGTATTGAATCGATGTAATTAGTCTGTCTGCTATAATAGTGGCAACTAGAAGTTTCACTTGGCATTTCTTGAATGGACAAAGGCTACAATGGATGGACTAATCGTGCAAATTTATTTTTTTCCTTGTTTTTGAAGTGGGGAGGGAATTTCAGCATTTTCCTTTCCTCATTTTAACTGATAAAATGTCCTTCAACTCAAGCTCAGCTCTTAGTGACCATGTTTGTGGTTTTTTTGAAAATGTAAGTGTTAAGTTTGAGCAATGAGAGGCTGAACCAGAGCATGAGTGCAACAGTACTTTATTTACAAATAAAGGGCTGACCGTGCTTGCCAAGCCTGGAACTGGCTCGCAGCAATCAGCAGCCAGTTGGACCCTGCAGCCTGCTTTTATAGCTAGCTGCTGGGGAGAACTGACCAATGGGAATGGGGAATAACGCCCACACAAGTGAGTGGACCTGAGTGAGAACTCCTTGAGTCCTCAGGACATAACACCCCTTCCCCCAGATGTGAACACGCATAGTCCTTGAGGTAGATGGGGGGTTTGTGTTGGCGCCCGGAGCGGCGCAACTCGGGAACATTGTCTGACTGTTCGGTATCAGTCTGTGACGGTTGAGCTGGCATAGTGTCGCCAACACTCTCTCTGGACTGGGCATCCTCGGAAACCACCGGGTTGGTTTCTGGAGTCGAACTCTCGTGGGTTGGATCCGGTTGATCAACTCTCTGGGCGCTGTTGTCCGGGTTTGGGCTGACCGGAACGACCGCTGGCGCAGACTGGTCACTGGGTGCGATGTGGCTGGGTGGCGGATGGGACGGTTCCCCTTCGACTGGAGACTCTGGATTCTTGTTTGCGAGGTTGCTGAGGCGCCTTCTGAGTTGGTCTATGTGTCTCCTCCAGACGCGACCATCCTCCAGCCTGACTCTATATGATCTCGGCCCGGTGACGGCGATGACCTCGCCCGGAATCCAAAGTGGGTCCCCAGCGAAATTCCTTGCGAATATCGGCTCCTGTAACATAAAATGTCTAACCCCCGAAGTGGAAGGGAGGGGAGAGTCAGGGCAGTATTGTGGGTGCAGTCTATCTAATACAGTCCTCAGGCGCCGGCCCATCAGAAGTTCCGCTGGGGACTTATTGGTGACTGCACAGGGGTTGAGTGCTGGCTCATCAGGAACCGTGAGAGTTTGTGGTGCCAGTCATCTCTGCCAAACCTAGCGAGGGCCTCTTTGGTGGTCCTGACGGCCCTTTCAGCCAACCCATTACTCGCAGGGTGAAATGGGGCTGTTAAAATATGGCGAATGCCTAGGTTGGCTGCAAAACGGCTGAATTCTACTGATGCGAACTGTGGGCCATTATCGGAGACCAAGGAGTCGGGTAGTCCATGGGTAACGAACAGGCGCGTTAACACGTTGGTGATTGCTAGTGTGGTGGTCGTGGATAGCTGCGCCACGTCTATCCACTTGGAATAAGTGTCCACGACCACTAGGAACATCTTTCCATGCACGGGCCGGCCAGATCGATATGGATTCTAGACCAAGGGGCGCTGGCGCTCTCCCATCTGGTAGGGGTGGCGATGGGGGAGCAGGACGGGATTCCTGGCAATTGCTGCAGGAACTTACCCAATTGACAATGTCCTCGTCTAGACCCGGCCACCACATCGTAGCTGCGTGCCAACGCCTTCATTCTCACAATGCCGGGTGTCCCTCGTGCAACGCCTCCAGGACTCGGGTACGCAGCGAGGTCGGAATGATCACTCGAGTGCCCCACAGTAGACAACCCTGCAAACTGGACAGCTCCTGCATGCGAGTCTTAAAGGGTGCGAATTTGTTATCAACATTGCCTCCCGGCCACCCCCTCCTCACCCAGTCGAGCACCTGGGCGGCGTTTGGTCTGCCTTGGTTTTGGCGGCGATGTCAAGGGCGGTGATGGGCAGGTCCAACTGGGTGATTTCAAAAATGGCATTGACAGGAGCTGGGTCTTCAGCCGGAGCGGGTAAGGGGCAGCGACTGAGTGCGTCAGCGTGGGATAGAGTTTTGCCCGGGCGGTGGATAAGTTTGTATGAGTAGGCCGCTAGGAAAAGCGTCCACCTTGTCATCCGAGGGGAGAGGACTTGAGGTGTCTGTTTGTCGCCGGCCAGTAGGCCCAGGAGGGGCTTATGGTCGGTGACCAGTTCGAAGAAGTGGCCAAAAAGGAATTCGTGAAACTTTTTCACGGCTGCAACAGCTGCTAGGGCTTCCTTGTCTATTTGGCTGTAATTTCGCCCTCCGTGGGCGAGAGCGAGAAAAAGGCGATGGGGGCCTCGGCGCCATTGGCGAGTCGGTGACTAAGGACCGCCCCAATTCCAAAAGGGGATGCGTCTGCTGCCAGTACTAAAGGAAGGTTGGGGTCGAACTGGATAAGCACTGCCTCTGACGTAAGTAGTGATTTGACGGCGTTAAACGCCTGGTCTTCTTTGTGCCCCCAGTGCCACGGTGACTTTTTGTCTAGTAATCTGTGTAGGGTTCGGCTACTGAGGCTTTATGGGGCAAAAAGGATGCATAAAAGTTTAGGAGTCCCAAGAAAGCTTGTAGCTCCGTTTTGGAGGTCGGTGTGGGAGCTTCGTGGATCGCCCTGACCTTGGACTCCAGGGGGTGAATGCCAGAGGCGTCAATTTTATAACCCAGAAAGTCCACCTGTCTAGTGGCAATGGCGCATTTTTCTTTTTTTTTAACTTGAGGCCATGCTGTCTGAACCTCTCTAACACTGCTCGCACTCTCTGGAAGAGTTGGGGTCTGTCCCTGGCCGAGACCAAGATGTCGTCGAAGTAGGGTACTACACCAGGAGGCCCTGTAAAATCCGCTCCATGAGGATTGAAAAATACCGGGGCAACACTTACGCCAAATTGGAGACGCTTGCATCGGAAGGCACCCCTGTGAGTGACGATGGTCTGAAGTTCTGCTGTTTGGTTATCAACAGGGAACTGTTGATATGCTTGAGACATGTCCAATTTAGCAAAAATACTGCCCGGTTCGAATGTGTGCAATAAGTGCTGAATGACGGGCACGGAATAGGCGCTAACTTGTAAATATTTATTGATTGTTGTCTTGTAGTCCGAGCAAATTCTCAGGCTACCATCTTTTTGAGGGGTGTGACAATGGGCGTCTCCCACTTGGCGAAATCTGTTGGCTCAATGACCCCTTGTTTTAGTAGTTTATCCAATTCAGCGTCTAGTTTTGGTCGAATCGCAAATGGAACTCTCCGTGGTTTTAATCTGATTGGGACTGCCTGGGGGTCAACGGTGAGCGAGATGGGGGTTCCATTATAACACCCCAGCTCCTCGCTGAACACATCTGCGTAGTCAGCGAATAAGGAGTCAGTGTCTGAGGTTGAGACAGCATGGACTCCTGTTAACCCTAGGCCGAGGTGGGGAAACCAATCGAGCCCCAATAAGGTGGGTAGATTGCCGTTAACTACCACTAGAGGTAGGTGGCCTTTAAAAGCTCTAAAACTGACAAAGAACTTGCCTCTGCCGATCACGGGAATGGCCTTCCCCTGGTAGTCCTTCAGACCGAACTGGCATCTCTGAAGCCGGGTAGTAGATAGGCTGGGGTGGAGTCTCTTGAGGGTGTTCCACGAGATTATTGAGAGCGCTGACCCTGTGTCAACCTCCATGTGGCACGGTTTACCTTCTAGGGAAACGGAGAGAGAAATTTTACTAACAGAGTGGCAAGTACGCCTGGCAAGGCGGTGCGTGCGACAGTTTAATACTTGCCTCTGTGGTCCCGAGTGCGAGGACGGGGGTCTTTGTGCAGCGCTTTGGGGGCTTGGCAGACTCTCGCAATGTGCCCCCTCTTATGGCAGTTGTTGCAAACGGCTCCTTTAAACTTGCAGGTGGCCCTTTGATGTGATCCCCACAGGCTAGGCACAGGGTGATGTGCTTGGGTGGACCGGTGTATTCTTGTTTGGCCCCTACCTGCGACCGTCTGTCATTGGTGAGGCGATGGACATCGTTCTCATCGTTGTGGCCATCCTCCGCTTCCACCTCTTCGGAATGGACTGGGAACGCTGCTAGCTTGGCGCTTGGGCCCTGAATTTCGGTGGCTGAGTTCGTAGCTAGCTCGGCTGCTAGGGCCTCCTCTACCGCTTGCGCGAGGTTGAGGTCTTTTTAGCTAGCAGTCGCCTCTGTAGGTTGAGATCCTTGACCCCACAAACCAATTGATCGAGGAGCATGTCCTCCAGGTATGTTCCAAACCCGCAGTGCAGGGCTGCTGTTCTGAGGGCAGCCATATATTGGTTGATGGTCTCCTTACTAGATTGCTTCCTCATTCGGAACGTGAACCTCCTGGCGATTTGTGAAGGCCTGGGAGCGTAGTGGTTTGTGAGGATCTCAAGCAACTCGGACCACGGAACGTTTTTAATTCTCTCGGCGCCACGAGTGCTGCAGCGGTATCGTAAGCGGTGGCTCCGCAGTAGATTAGGAAATAGGATTTTTCCGATGCTCTCCCGCATCCGACAGGCCGACCGCATCGATGTAATGATTGAAACTGTTCTTATACGATTCCCACTTCTCTTCGTCTGGTTTAAACGCCGGGAATACTGGATTGGAACTCATGGTGCTGGAACGGCTGGGCTACCTGCGGGAGAAATCTCTCTGGGACTACGAACGCTCGTGAGTTACTAGTGATATCAGCTCTGGAGAGGTTTTTGCTACCCTCTCTTTCTCTCTCTCTGGGTTACCACGTTGGCTGCTAGCCGTTGGAGGTGTCTTGATTCGCGCCAAAAAGTGGGCGTTAGTGACTCTCTACAGCGCTGTGCTGTGATTCCTACTGGCTCGAAATTCAAATGACACCCGTTTGAATTTTGCGCCAAATGCAGAGCGGCTGCGGCTCGCAGCGCTTCACTTTCCCCGTAGCGAGGCTAACAAGCGGCTACAGGCGCTTCTAACTATTTGACTCAGACCGCTTTCTCTGGCTGCGGATCTGCATTTGCTCTTTTTGATCGCTTCGTTTCGCTAGCTGACCGCTCTCTCTGGCTGCGGATCAGCGTTTCCCTTGTTGCCAGCCGATCGCTCTCTCTGGGCTGTAGATCGGTGGCTAGTGACTCAGCGGTTGCAAGGTGCTTCTGGTAGCCATCCCATCCTCGTCGCCAGTGTTAAGTTTGAGCAATGAGAGGCTGAACCAGAGCATGAGTGCAACAGTACTTTATTTACAAATAAAGGGCTGACCGTGCTTCCAAGCCTGGAACTGGCTCGCAGCAATCAGCAGCCAGTTGGACCCCGCAGCCTGCTTTTATAGCTGGCTGCTGGGGAGAACTGACCAATGGGAATGGGGGAATAACGCCCACACAAGTGAGTGGACCTGAGTGAGAACTTGAGTCCTCAGGACATAACAGTAAGTAAGTTGCCACTATCTACTACTACTATTATTATTACAGTCTGTCTACAAGCCTGGATTTCCTGGCAGGGTACAAACCATACTTGAGCCTGCTAGGCTTTTCAGTATCAACTAAGGTCAATAAAGTGCTTCATTCAGCCCTGAACTCTCAGGCTACCATCCTGGTTAAACTCTAACAAAGATTTAGGCTGCCAAAGACTGCACTCATTGCTAATGTTTCCATCTTCAAAGGCAATATATATAATAGCACAAAAAATCATCTAAATTCGGAAAGGTGGACAAAAAGAGCCATCTAGCATTTGGACAACCATTTATTGAGTTCAGCATCCCAATAGAAGAAAATAAAGGCAGTAATCTGATCCTATTGTAGTTCCTAGAAACATACAATTGTGATCCAGAATTACTATGTAAGCATTATGGCATTACGACTAATAATCACTATTAGTTTTATCTTCTGTGAAGCTACTGAATCTCCTTGCATATTTCATTAATTTTTTTTCAATATTTGTAGAGTAACTTGGTGAACAGCCTATTTTAAAGTCATCTAAATTGCTGACCATCAACCAAGAAGGATTGTTTAATCCTGGTAAGGCATAGTTGAAGTACATAGTCATGTTGATTAAATGTTTGATAACACTATATGGCTAAAGGCTCTAACAGTAATGATGTTTACAAAATTAAAAAGTGTTTAATCTACTTAGTTATCTTTTTTTTTGCAAACAGCAAGTCTGTGTGATTATATAAGCAAATGAACTTAAAAACCATAAATCTAAATACTGTGCCTTATTTATGGATCAACTGAAAATAAAACATTTAATTATTTTTCAAGATGAGAATGAATACTGTAGTAGAATAGAATACATTATATTGTGGATTTGGGAAACGCTTTTTCTTGAGCAGATAAGTTCCATTCTTTACTTGCTTAACTTTTTGCTCCATTCCAGAGCCAAGAATAACTGGAAGTAGTAGAAAAATGCCACTGTATACTGATAATCACCATTATAAAAGATATTTTGGCCTAATCAACATATTGTTCCTGCTGGAAGATATGATACTGGAAAGTGGACAGTTTTGATGTTTACTTTCAGAATGGCAGTGTGATTATGGGTAAAATGAAAAGGCAGGAAGTCATGGTGCTGAAGAAAACAAAATTGCATATGAGTTAAATTCCCTAACTGCACAAGCCAAAAAGCATAATATACTTGGCTTGTCCAACTATTTACATTGGGACAGCCATGTTAGTCTTTTTTTTCTTTCAAAGATAACAAAAAATAAAGAAAAACACACAAGCAATTTTGTGCATTCAAGTGAAATAGAAAACAGAAAAACTATAAGCAGATGACTGCTTAGAATATGTTTGCTTAGCACAGCTGCCTTAGAATAATTTCAGAAAAGCCAAGGTCAGTTTAAGATAGCTCTGTCATCATATGCCAAAGTTGTAGGCCTGGAGACCTTTGGAAAAGTGCTGAACTAGCTGAAATACATTTACACCAACCCCAATACATTTAAATCTGTCACGCACAAACCAACAGGAGATCCAAGTGGTACTCCAGATCAAAGTAAGGCCTTAGTAATCCCACCAAGTTGTGAGAAGTTATTATTCCTTGGTCAGAAATCTTCAGTTGCATATGAAAGTCATATTCATTTTTTAAAAGCAAGTTCAGATATTAATAAAAAATCAGGACTGATTGTTCTGAAAATGTTTCTAAGCAAATGATTGGTATGGTTCGGAAGTAGGTTTTGCATAAGAATATTGCATAAGTGATTACAAGCCAGGCAATGGATGAATAAACATTTGCAAATTGTTTCATAATCAATGTTTTAAATTTTTATTTTTAAATATGTATGCACATTATCAGAGTAGTTTAAAATATGACCCTTTTAATACTTGTTTTAAAAAATAAATTGAAATATGCTATTTAAAAAAATCAGCTCCAAGATAAACCAAATTAACAGTCTCCTTCAACCCATATCACCTATACATCTGACATTCCAGTGAAATGAACTAGGCTTGGGTTATTCATCATTAGTTGTAATACTGATTTAAGGGAGTCTAATTTAATCTAATACAACCCACAGTTCATGGTTCTCATAATATGTACATTCAAGAGGCATTGATTTGGGAAGGCAGAATTCTCATCCCTTAGATTACAAGCCTTGGTAGGTTTAGAGGACATTAGGAAAAGGTCTATTCAAATTACTACATCCTCAAAAATTCATTTCATCCTGGTATATGTTTTAGTAGGTCAATGTTCATGTCTCACATGTTTTGTAAGGATTTTTCTTAAACAAAGCAAATACATGCTTACCAGATTAAGTGTTATTTATTCATTCATTCATTTAATTAATTTCTATGGCCACCCATATCATAGCTGTGACACTGGGCAGCATACAAACATTTAAAAACAGTTACAAGTAGTAATCTACGATGCCCAAAGTAAACAGCATGTCCCAGTCATAAATATCACATGAATAGATGGAGTGTAGATGGGAATTGCACATACATTTTAAATAATATGGATAGCCAAGGATTTTTCCAATGGCTTTTAACCATTAGGCATGGCAGCTTTACAACAAGTGATTTTTCTGCTCCTCCCACCTTCACACTACCTTGACTATCAATGGATGGAATAATATATAACACAAAAATATATAACACAATATAAATAGCTTCTGTTTACCTCACTACAGATGGCAGTGAGTCAAGATTACTGAATCCACTCATGATAAAGTTATAGTACTCTCAAGTTTCAATTCTAAAAGACAAGCTGGTCTGATGGAATCATTGGAATTAATTTCTGGGTGAACATGATACCAGATAGCTTGGAAAACCGACTTCCTAAATTTTCTTCTATGCTGAATGAGAACTGAGTTTTGTGATCCATGTGCACCGGTGTTTTTCAGACATGACAATGTTAAGGTGTGTGGAATCGAATTTTCCCAGAATTCCCTAGCTACGATAGTATGCATTTTATGTTGCCAATTTTTGAAAAACACTGCTACACACATTGCAGATTTTAGCATGCCTAAACAGCCCTGGCTTAAAATTCATAACACGCTTTTCTTGCATATATTAGTCTGAATCTGTTTAGAAAATTAATAAAACTCCTAAAACAAATACAGTAGTCCTCAAAGACAACCGTAATGGAAGCCAGAAATTTTTGTTGTATCAATACAGTAGAATATTTGAACTCATGAATGAAATGAGGAGTCCTTGGTGCTCTCTGAGCTTGCTTGTTTTATTGCAGGAGTTTCATTACCCAAACTAGCTAACATTATCAGTGCTAGTAAGGAGTGCTATTTGCTGTCAGTTATACTCTGGTGTCTTGTTTGTCTGTGTGAGTGGGAGCAGTCTTAGGGATTCTTCGGTTGGTTTTCTTTGGTTTACTAATGGCTCTTTGGCAGTTTCTTGATTAGGATATTGCTTACTTGATTGTTGGTTTGAAATTGACCTTGGAGTTAATCTATGCTTATCTGAGTGCTGATTACTGGTGGAAAGGTGCAGCAGTCATTTTCTCTTTAGGGCTGGTTGATTGTCTCCTTTGCATAGTCCCCTGATAGCAAACCTATGGCATGCATGCCAGAAGTGGCACACAGAGCCTTGTCTGTGGGCACATGACCAGCTCAATTCCACCAAGAATGTGCCTGCACACCTCCCATCAGCCAGCTTGTCTTCAGGTCTTTGCTGTGCATGTGAGGGGGAGAGCGCATGCACAGGAGATGCGGGGCACATGCATGGAGGATGTGTGCATATGCACAAGGGTGGGGCATATATGTGTGGGAATGCACACATATTGCATTTTAGGGATGTGCATGCATACACTTTGGGCACTCAGTGCTGAAAAGGTTAGCCATCACTGGCATAGTTTATAGATGTTGTACCCCAATCAAGAAACTACCATTAGTAAACAGCCCAAACAAAGAATCCCTAAGACTGCCCCCACTCACACAGACAGGCAAAACAGCGGAATATAAACTGACAGCAAACAGCACTCCTTACTAGCGGATGTTACCTAGTTAGGGTAATGAAATGCTTGCGAGAAAACAAGCAAGCTCAGAGAGTGCCAAGGACTGTTCATTTTGTTGTATGTCATGATGGTCAATAAGTCATGGTATCCACATGACTGACCCAATTTTACATTTTTTTTGAAGCAATCATTAAGCAAACATAGTGGTTGTATAGCTAATGCTGCCATCATTAAACAAACTCTTTGTCTGCAGGAGGCATTATTTTGCTGGAAACCAGAAATAAATGCAGGTTTCCAATTTTAAAAAATTGTAATTTTTTTAAAATATTCCTGTAACCACAGATGTAAATGCATGTCATTGTGGACCAGTTGCCAGCTGCCCAAAATGCATTCATGTAATTGTGGGGGTGGGGAGCAGAACCTTCGGAATTTTGAGTATAGGTTGTTAAGTACTTTTGGGGAATCCACTGTAACTTTAAACAGTTGGTAAATGACCCATTGCAAGTCAAGGACTATTTGTGTATAGCAGTGGCAAAGAAGACAGCAGAATAAAGGCTCCTGGGTGGTAAGAAGACAAAAATGCCCATGTCCTGATTTATGTCTCTGTTGCAGTAGCCTGAGGTTATCATGAATAAATCAACCAAAACCACACCAAATACTAAAACATGAAAAGCAGATCACTCCTAATCATGTAAGCTCTGCTAAAATCCCTTACTGAAAGCCAGGCTAAATGTACCTCTTGTCATATTACACAGGGCTAGAGTTGTAAATTAGAGACAAAACCGCATCTCTAGTATCTGCATTTCAGAGAGAAGAGAGTTGTTACTAATCTGAGGAAAGTTCAACTGGGTGGAGATATTTGAAATCTTCCCTTTCCCTTGCAATCTTGATATATTGCTCTACCATTGCAGCATTAATTTTCATAGTTAATGAGTGCCTGAAACTTACAGTACAAGGAGCAAAAAAACTTAAAAAGATAAAAACAATATGTCTTAACACAGAGCTCCTTCACTTAAATCAAAGTTTCTGGTTACATACATTTTTGTAAGTAACATGAGCTACATAAATTTTTACATGCTGTCTTCCTGGCATTTTATTAGAATATTTTTGCCTTCTAGTAGTTCTGAAGAGATACTTTACAATATGAGGTTTCTGTATGCACAAAAGATGTGGAATAGTCACGATCCTTCTATCTTACATTCAAGGGTCCCTTTATTCTTTAATAGCTCTTTTTTATAACCTCCCAAAAATGTAGAGATAAATAAATATTGGCCTTTCTAAAAATGTAGTATTGCATATATTATAGTGGGGAAATGCCATTGGAAATATAATCCTTCAGAGTAAACTGTTATGGTACTTATTTCTTCATAAAGTGGAAAGGCGATAAGGCCTGCTGTCTCTATGTGAAACCAAATGTTTACAAATACTCAAACCCATAAATTTGAAGGGGAAGCAGAATACAGAATATTCTTGTTAATGCAGAACATTTTCTGGTAATTTTATAGTCTAATTTTCAGCGGTTCCCTGCAGAATGAATGCAGTTCTGAAGGCAATTTTATAAAGTACTTTGTGGATAACTATTATCTGCTAATTATTAGAAATTGCATGTTGTTGTTAATTGCATAAATAAATTGTTTTATCTGAAAGCCATTAAAAAAATGTTTGGCGATTGAAGCATATATGGTTTTGATGTTCCTGTATAAAGCATTTAACTCTGAAATAATGACATGGTGCTTTAAGCCAATGTCCTAGACTAATGCATTATAAGAGTGCTCTATTTATTTATTTTGCTTTTGTTTTACTAGGCTCTTTGTTTAACATCTCATACTCAGCATATATAGCATATTAAAATATGAAAAATGCCTTCAGCTTTTGAAGGGAGTATATCACATTTTAATAACAATAAATAATTGCCACAATAATTCCATAAAAACATAGGAACAAGTTAATATTATATTTCTTTTTATGGAGTACCAATGCATCATTTAAAAAACAAAACAGATCATTGATTGAAATTACTACTCAGAAAAATAACTCCTTAAATTTGTATTATACCATGTTTTTCAACTGTTCTTAATTAGTTTTTTTTTTAAAGAATATTTTGGCAGAATTCTTTTAAGTGTTGTATGGCTACCATTTTATTTCTTAAATTCAGATCAGATTCTTGTTCCTAATATTATGTCTCTAAAAATTTGAAATACTGTAAGTACTACAAAGGGCACTCAAAGAGTGTAGAGAAGAACTTCAAAAATGTTTAGGGGACCAGAGACTGAAACATACATAGAACAGTTACAGGAATTGGTTATGTTTAGTCTAATGAAAAGAAGGACTAGGAGTGACATGATAGCAGTGTTCCGATACTGGAGGGGTTGCCACAAAGAAGAGGGGATCAAACTGTTTTCCAAAGCACCAGAAGGCAAGACAAGAAACAATGGATGGAAGCTAACTAAGGAGAGAAGCAACTAAGAACTAAGGAGAAATTTCCTAGCAATGAGAGCGATCAACCAATGGAACAACAGAAGTTGTGGTGCTCTATCACTGGAAGCTTTCAAAAAGAGACTAAACAATTATTTGTCTGAAATGGTATGGGGTCTCCTGCTTGAGCAGGGGGTGGAACTAGAATACCTCCAAGAGCCCTTCCAACTCTATTATTCTATGTGCTATGTTCTGTCTGTCCTTCATATATAGCGTCTTCTAGTTATGATAAGACTGCAGAATTAGTTAATCTCTCTCTCTCTCTCTCTCTCTCTCTCTCTCTCTCTCTCTCTCTCTCTCTTATGAGACCAAAAAATATATAAGACATTCAAAAACAAGCTTCCATTCATGTACAGCTAACAGATTTTTGGTTGTTTTTAATCTTGGTCCATCTCAAACTTCATTATAGCAACTGATTTTTTGAAGAAAAGTATGGGGGATCATTTCATTGTAGAAACAGGATATGGAAAGTTTACAAACCCAAGAAGTTTTCAGATGGCTAAAGTATTATCAAGCTCTCTCTCTCTGTGTGTGTGTATGTGTGTGTGTGTGTGCGTGTGTACTTGAAATAATTATAATAAAAAAGTCTCTAGGTGGATTCAAGACCATGAGACCATCTGACCATATCTGGTTTCTTTAGATATGAATCATGTTAAGAGTTGAAAATTGTTCAAAGTACATCTGCAAAACAGAATTTCCTTGTTTCAATTTAATATTATTTTCTGTGATTCTGTTGCTCTTGGAACGTGAACTCTGGGTTCACTATTGATATGATAAAAGTGTTATATCAATTCCCTATTAATAGGTAGCAGACCATTGTTGGTATGTGTAATTTATACTTTCAATGATTTAATGAATTCAATAATTTTAATGCAATCCATGAAATAAATCATCAAAAGAGGCTGCTTCAAATACAAAGGCACTATTTTATTTATGTGATGTTAAGAGGGAGGGAGGCCCAGATGTGCCAATCAAGAATGTATCTGTATGCAATTAGAGCTTTTTTTACAGGATTTGATCCAAAAAACTTGAGGATAAAGGAGAATGAAGCACCTCATTCACTCTCCTCAGTTGGAAGATTTCAAGGAACTATCATTCAGCTTCAGCTGAATATTTATTTATTTATTTATTTCAATTGCTTACAAGATAATAGGTATAAGTAAAAATATAGTTATAAATACATGGATACATATAAGAAAAATAAAAAAATATAAAAGAAACAATAGGAAGGGATGGTAGGCACATTGGTGTGCTTATGCATGCCCCCTACAGACCTCTTAGGAAAGTGGGGAGGTCAATAGTAGACAGTCTACGGTTAAAGTTTTTGGGGTTTGGGGAAGAAACCACAGAGTCAAGGAGAGTATTCCAGACATTGACCACTCTGTTGCTGAAGTCGTATTTCCTGCAATCAAGTTTGGTGCAATTAACCTTGAGTTTGTATCTATTGTTTGCTCTTGTGTTGTTATGGTTGAAGCTGAAGTATTCATTCGCAGGTAGGACATTGCAATGTATGATTTTATATACTATACTTAGATCGGACCGAAGGCAGTGTAGTTCTAGGTTTTCTAGGTCTAGAATTTCAAGTCTGGTGGCATAAGGTATTCTGCAATGAGTAGAGGAGTGGAGAACTCTTCTTGTGAAATATTTCTGGACTTTCTCAACTGTGTTAATATCAGATATGTAATGTGGGTTCCAGACTGATGAGCTGTATTTGAGTATTGGTCCAGCAAATGTTTTGTATGCTCTAGTTATTAGTGTAATATTACCAGAGAAAAAGCTACGCAAGATTAGGTTAACAACTCTTAATGCCTTTTTGGCTATGTAGTTACAGTGGGCTCTAGCACTTAGATCATTAGAGATGAGTACTCCAAGATCCTTGACAGAGTTTGGATCTTCAACAAGGTCTTGACTATTCAGCCTGTATTTTATTTTCTGATTTTTTTTTGCCAATATGTAGGACAGAGCATTTATTTGTTGAGATTTGAAGTTGCCATTTGTTTGACCATTCTGATACATAATCAAGGTCTTTTTGAAGGGTAGCAGTATTGTCTGTGGTGTTGAATAGCTTTACATCATCACCGAAGAGAATGCAGTTGCTCTTGATATGATCACAGAGGTCATTTATGTAGAGTATGAAGAGAGTTGGTCCTAGAACACTGCCTTGGAGGACACCACTATTGATAGGTACAGAATTTGATAGGACACTCCCAATTTTGACCATTTGTTGTCTGTTCTGATCTCAATCGGACCTTAGATCCTGTTTCACTGAGTAATAAAAACCAAAATGCTACATGTAAGTTTGCTTTCTGGAATTGCAGTTGATGACAAAACAGGGTAAAGTCATTTTATGCTTTACACCTAGCTTGTTAGACTTTCAAGCAAATGAAGATTTACTTGCTTAAAGTCAGGCTTTAAAATGATGCTGTCTAATCAGAGCCTGGAACTGCAACACAGCCTGGAATCTATAGAGTTCAGGATGCAAGAGAGAGCTATTGTTCAAACACACACACACACACAGAGTGTATAGACACACACAAACAGAAACAAATACAGGATCTTTCTTAGAAGCACTGAAGGTAAGGAAAGGAGAATTTTAATTTTTCATTCTCAGATGCAAGAAAATTCCCATTTTCTGACGTACAATTAAAGTTGGTTGGGGAGGAGAGAGAGAGGGAGAAGGAAGGAGGGAGGGAGGGAGAGAGGGAGGGAGAGATGGAGGGAGAGGGAGAGGGGGGAGAGAGATGAAGGGAGGGAGGGAGGGAGGGAGGGAGAGAGAGAGAGAGAGAGAGAGAGAGAGAGGTGTCTCAATAATCCTAATAGGAGCTTTTATTCCTACAGCAGTTCGTACATGGAGACACCCTTTTCCTCAAGAATATGACAGGAGAAGAGTGATATAGATCTACTGATAAGTAGATATTTTTATATATACTGCAGTCCAATTTATAACTAACTTCATGTACCTGGCATTTAAATGTTTTGAAAGTATGGTCTTATTACTAGTCACTCCATTATAATGTAATGTGTAGCAGTCCCTGTGTAATTCCTAGGAGCTCTTGACAAATATTTATTAGCACTGATATAAGGGGGGGACTCTCACATTTGATTTTCAGATTTACTTCTTTATTTGTTTGTTTATAATAGCATCTTTTCCCAGCTTGAAAATAAGAATATCATTTGGGTTGCCTGACCACTTTAGGAGGAAGTGGGGACAGGGTGGTGAAAGTGTGACCAAAAACAGTCACAACCTATTCAAACCTTTGTGACACTGGGCTGATGGGGTTAAGATATGTCAGTTACTATAGATATGTATGTCACGAGGGAGTGTTGTGGCCAGCAATCCACCCAATGCCTTTGATTTTGTCACTTAGGTGGGTCAGGAACTCATCTGCCCCTGCTTAAATTGGAAACAGCTGTTTCACCTTCCATGGGCTTCCTTGTGATTCTATGAAGCTGTTCTCTACTAATACCTGCCGTATCCATTTCTTCTCCCAGACAAGAAGAGGAGGCCCACTCAGGCTTGATGCAAATGATAAGGAGAAAGCAACTCATGGCACATTTGCTTTACCACAGATATAGTACTACAAGTACTCCTCAACTTACAGCAGTTCATTTAGTGACAGTTACAACAGCACTGAAAAAAGTGACTTATGACCATTTTGCAGCATGCCCATAATCATGTGATCAAAATTCAGATTCTTTTCAACTGGCTCATATTTATGACAGTTGCAATGTCCTGAGGTCATGGGATCACTTTTTGTGACCTTCTGACAAGCAAAGTCAATGGGGAAGCCAGATTCTGTTATCAGTCGGGTTACTAATTTAACAACTGAGGTGATTTACTTAACAACAATGGCAAGAAAGGTTGTAAAACAGGGCAAAATTCAGTTAAAAATGTCTCGCTTAGCAACAGAAATGTCAGGTTCAATTGCCATCATAAGTCAAGAACTATCTGGATAAGGATGAGAAATCATTTTCCTCTCAAGTATTATACTTCTTCATAGATCTTCCATTGGGAAACAGATTGTAGCAAAGAGTGAGTAGAAGAGAATGAAAAACATAGGCAATATCTTTTCTTTCCTCTCTGTGACCCCATTTCCATGTTTTTCAAAAAGGAAGAAACAGCTAACCTGGATTCTAAAACTGATCTCTTGAAGAGAAGTTCTGATATTATGTAGTGAGCCAAATGAAATTAGGCTAAGGGCCAGCCAATTTATGATTGGTCCGGCCATGCACCTTGATAGGTACCATCTTTTGAACAGATGTTTTATTCCATTAATCACTACATGACATACAGATCAACTAAGTACCAACCCTCTGTAAATAAACAGCGGACTAAGGTTTTATAGGTCAGCCTCATACATGGATTTCCTCCACTAAAATACTACTGGGAGTGGTGGTCAGATTGATGTAAGAATTGAAACTGTTAATTATCAATAATCAGAAAGAAATATATAATGTATCCAGAACAATAGAAAGGTGGGTTTATTTCTGATCCACATTTATGCATATATGAGAAAGTTTTTCTGATCTATAAATTAATAGCTCCTTAGTTTTTCAACCAAAATGCCTGGTGCCAGATTATATAGTGTGTTGTGGTGTTTCTTCCAGCTTTGGCTGGAAGATGTTAAAAAATTTAATAAGTACTGCTATATAATCTTTACTTGGTATCTGCTTGCTTTCAATAGTACAATGATCTCCTGTTTCCTGCCTGGAACCTTCTAATTTTGCACCTGGCTTGTGAAACAGATTCCTTGATAGTCTTAATTATTTAACAAAAACAACGAGTTGGTGTTTTGTAACATCAGGGACTTTTGTTAAATAAAATGCAAGCAGGCAAACATCTCTCATTCTTTCCTCTTTCTCTGCCCCTGCTTTCCGCTGTAGCTCCCCTATGACAGGCTGAGAAAAAGAACTTGGCACATCTTGTTTCCTTACTTTAATCATGACACAGTTTGTTTTTGTCTGTTCTTTCTGTCTATTGAATTGATTCTTACAAAATATGAGGGAGGCTGAGAACCCAGTAGGATGGGGCCTCTTGTTCATTCTGGGCACCGAAAGTAAATGCAGTGCCGTTCTATTTTCCAGAATAAGAATTACCTCAATAAGGCATTTCAACAGATTTTATTATGGTGAGTTTCAGTGCAAAAGCTAGTGCAGAATGCGGAAGATTGATTCAGTGCAGATACAAGCAGAATACAACAGAACTTGGACTCCATTATCAAGATGGCAGCTTTTCATTCCCAGGATCCAATTCATTTAAGAGTTACACAACATGTAGAAGCTTAGCCATTTCTTCAACACAACAAAAGAATGACTGATATTGTAATTTAAAGTGATATATGCTGGTAAGAGCCTAAGGGGAACATGAATTAAATCTACCATTAAAGATGTACATTGCATTGGGCAAAATCCCAGAATCTGAGCTGAACTGAGACACTTTGGAGTAATGTGATGTTTGAGGCAAAACAGAAATTCCTTCAGAAAGTCTTGTGTGATCCAATACTACCAAATCCTTTGCAAAGGAAGACAACAATCTGCAAATAAATAAACACACCCATACATTCCTTCACTTTTCAACATGCCAGGCAAATGCCAGGATAGTGAGAGAAGGAGAAAAGAATTGAGTGATGAATAGATTTACTAACCAGTAAGAGGAAATATTGGTGATCTCTGAAATCATTTATTTATTTATTGTTTTACTCTGTTTAGAGATGGTAATATAATGTCTATAATACAGTTAATATATCTGGAAGAGTCTATCAGGCGTGTTTATGGCTTCTGGTATAGGAATTATTTTAGATCTCAAAATTTGGATATCATATGTTAGAAGCACATCAGAAAATAAGAGGAGTCCTGCTAGATTGGGTCATAAATCTATCAATGGTAATATTCTATGTCATAGGTCAACTGGATGCATTTGGGAAACTCACAAGTCTGAGCTGGAAGGTGCTAAACTTTTTCTGTAGTGTTTCCCAGCAACCAGTGTAAAGTACAGTATCTTAAGTTTTTAGTCTATAACAAGTATGTTTTCAAAAGAAAATAATAATAAAATTCAAGTCTTTAAAACCTGCCCAATGAGCTCACACTTATCAGGAAATGTTTACTAAATTTATAATGTAAATGCCACAACTGAATCTTTTTGGCATACCACTTTTGAGACTGAATGTTGTGAACTGTATAGGTAATCTTAGATTTTTCTCAACAGGAAACAATTGATTAAAAATCAATTTATACATTATTAATTAAAACATAGTTTTATGTTTTAATTTGTCTTACTATAAATGATTGAACTAAGCTAAATCCTTGAGTGAATTGATGTTGGTAATTTCAGAGGTAGTGCTGGAAACTTCAGCTCTCATGCTAAAGTCACCTGGACAGCACAGTTCTGGATCTCATTATTTCCTTGACTTATGTGGGCTTAATTTTGTTTTCATCCTGCTAAAGAGTGGCCTTTATGAGATCTTTCTTTCCATGAACTGACAACTATCTTGGACAGTTGTGATCTTTTCACCCCTTCACAGTGGTGCAAAACTGTTTAGATCATTTTGTCCCAGATTCTGATGGATCCTATTGTATTCTAAATGGCTCTTGGGATTTTTTTTTTTATTTGTTAATCACCCTATCAATAAACCAGTTAAGCATTGGAATAATGAATTATGCTGGGATCCTGGATGCTTCTTCTGTCCCATGTTGGAGCTTGTAGTGCTCCATGATACATGCATACAAATTGCAACAATGAAATGGAAATACATTATAGTTACTGTAGTTTAGGGGCCATGTCCAGACACAAAAGCAATATCCATGATCAAACACAAAGGCTGGACAATTAAGGAGACGTAAAAGGAATGGCTTTCTTCTCTTCTATATGTCTATAGGGAACCATCCAAAGGTAGTTCAATGATATAAGTTATGAGTGATACCCCCTTATTATCTCTATAGTGAAACAGTCTAGTTGGCTGATGAATTCTTTGAACCCAATTCAGGATCCTCATAATATAATTAAGGTTAGTTATAATAGTAACTGGCACTATAGTGCCAACTTTTTAAGTGCAATATATGTTGTTTTCTTACAGCATCAATAGGAACAGGTAAGTTTGCCATCCATAAGCAATGTTTGAAAGACACTAAGTTTGCTCCATTAATAACAAATACAATGAAAAAGATTTCTATTTGAATTGAGGGAACTCTTCTCTTAACTACAGATTAGACAAGTCTCAAAATATATTCATTTTCAAATGACAGCATAAATAATAGAAAAATGCAACATTTTTTTAAAAAAGTATAGACATGCATAGAGCTAGTCAGCTTAGAATGAAAAAGCAAGGACAAGACTGGAAGATAGTTTTGCTTTGAGGGCTCAAACCAAATACATCTGAAGAGTGGACTGAAGAAATAGACAGCTTAATAGTGACAGAGGCAGTGACAAAGAACATGAAAATCAAGCATATTTCTATGACAATGAAGATCAGATTAATTGAAACAATAGTCTTTATAGTCATAATGGAAATGTGTGGTTGTGAAATGTGAAACTGAGAAAGAAAATAAATGCCTTTGAAAATAAATGTACGTGAACCACAAGAACCAGTCACTACTGGACCACATACAGTAAAGCCTGATAATTAAATTGAAGTAATTATCTGCAAACAGAAACTTACTACACCGAACATGTGATATGATGAACTAGAGAAATTTACTATGCCAAACAAAGACAGCAGGTAAGAATTTATATTGCATCCTTGTACCTCACCGAAAATGCTGTCCAGGTTTTGTTCCAGAGTTGAAGACTATTGAAGATGGCACAAAACAAATTTGAACTGGGCCCAAAGATTGAGTTATTTTTGGCTTATTTATGGTTCTTAAAGAGGCTCAGGCTGAGAAACAATGCAGGGGTGTCAAACTCGATTTCATTGAGGGCTGCATCAGGGTTGTGTTTGACCTTAGGGTGGCAGGGGGCATGTCTAGCTCAATGTCACTTGTGTTGGGGGTGCCTTTGGTGGCCTGAGCACTCTGACAGCAAAAATAGTACTGTTTTCATCTGTGATGGCCTCCTGCAACCCTCTGCCATCAGAAATGGAGCTCAACCCTCCCAAGTTCTGTTTTTGCTGCCAGAGGTATCAGTGGCACAATGGTCCTTCACTGTTTCCAGAACAGCCTCATGGGCCAGATCTAAGCACCCTGTGGGATAGATCTGGCCAGCGGGCCTTGAGTTTGATAGCCCTGGAGTAAGGGAATCCAACAGATGAAAGAGTCCTGGAATTATATGCACTACAGTGCTTTAGATACAAAGATGGAAGAGTGAAGTACAGTTTATTATCTGTGAATCTTGATCATAAAGAGCATATAGGAACCCATATGTAGAAATAGTTCTTCAACTTAGATGCCAAAGTTATGTGGTCAACATATAAGCTCCGACATCAACTCAAACAATACCATAATATGGAAATAACTTTGACAAATATAACAAAGTCAAGGACCTTCAGAATTAGGGCTAGCGAATTATCAAATTGATTGAGCCTCCCTGCTCGGTGCCACTTGGTAGATTGTGGCAGATCAGAAGGGATTTGCTGAAAGAATGCTGAGATTTCTGGCCTGCATAAAACACTCCAGTTACTGACTTACTAAAAATGTTGATAAGATCAACCTTATATACCTCTCTTTTAGGGCAAATCTCTTTTGAGAGATTATTAAATTGAAGTAGAAATAATGACAGATGTTTCTTCCATTGCTGTTAAGGATTAAAAATAATATTCAAGTACTTAAAGAAAGCCAGATAAATGTTATATGAGGGTTATATAAATCCTTCTTTAAGGAAGGTTTCCTTAGATAAAACTAGAAAAGGAGAATAAGCTACATTTCTTGTCAAAATTGACTGTTACCAAGTTGTTATAGGTAGCTGTTGTCACAAGAAGGCTTAAGATATCCTAATCTCAGAATAATGTCATGGGGAAGTCTTTTTATTATTATTTTTTATTAAAATATTGCCTATTTAGCTTTGCTTTGTTTGATTTCATTCTCTTTTGTTTACTTCTAATACATGTGAATTTTAATTGGAAGCTCTATACAATGGTTTTATGACTCTTATTGTACTTGAGCCTTCTTTTATGTTTTAGTTTTTCAGCTACTTTGCTGGCTATTGACTGTAAATAAATAAATAAGACTGAGAATGGAGATGAATTTCTACAAATCAAGTGGAAGGCCACAGCTTAGCTAATCTTGTATTTACTTCTGCCAAGCTTCTTTTTAATTATCTTCAAATATTACACTTTTTAAAAAGGCTGGTTATCCTTGTATAGGAATAATTAAACAAACACAGTTAATGAATCAAGTGTGATACAATTAGCCTGCAAACAAATATAAGATTATAAAGAGACATAAAATTCTGCTGTACAAACAAAACAAAACAGATTATGGCAGCCCATTAAATATAGCAAGCTGTCTCCGTAGTCCTGAAAATATTCATCTGGACAGTCTTTCCCTTAAAAGCACTGCTGTTTGAGATTCATGAAAATGAGAACGCACAGTAATACTAACTACATCTCTTCCAATTTTCCTGGACATACAGGGAATCTGGAAATGTTTTCAAACACTGAGCATTAAAGTGGACAGGTTGTGGATACCATGATGTGTAGGTGTTTTAAGTAGAACTCCTGCCAGTGTTTCCATTTGTGCAAAGTTTGTAAATGCATTCGATCAAACACATTTCCAACTCCGTTATACAAATTAACATTTAATGTACAAATAAAAATGTTGGGAATGAGGCTTGCATGCAGTTTCTCCCCCTACAACAATTTAATACCTTTTTTATATCACTTTTTAAAATTATGGGATGTATACGCCATTTTTTCTGCTCTGGTGAACACTGTGGCACATAGGTGTCATTGCAGGCTACAGACAGTGTGTGTGAAGAAGGGAAATTATGAGAGAAACTTCTCCCTGTCATAAAAAGATAATCAGAAAAGACTGGGAGAGAAAATACATTATTTAGCAACTCATTAGCACCATAATAATAAACTTAATCTTTATTTTTTATGTTTTATTGATTTTATTGTAATTTCTTTGATTGTTGTGAACCGCCCAGAGTCACTGAGAGTCAGGTGGCATACAAATTCAATAATTGTTATTATTCAATTAGTAGTACCCTAATAGTGGAAGTAGTAGTAGTAGTAATAGCAGAATTGGCTGAAATTCTACTCTGCTGAAATAAAACTCCAGAAACTTCATAACTTTCAGGTAATGGGAAGGGCACCCATTTTTCCACAGCTAATAGGAAACCCTCTGACACTCCATTTTTAAGTCTCCAAAGTCGACAGGACTGAAAACATGGGCTGATTTTTCCCAGGGTGGGGTTGTTAAAACCCAAAATAGATCCCTTAAGCCAGTGGTGGGATTTGAATAACTTAACAACCAGTTATCTGACTGTGTAGGCACAGCCAGTTGATCATGTGATTGGGTGGGCGATGTCATTCTTCATACCCAGCCCTGCCTCCTGGCCACTTGCCTCAAAGGCAGAGGTAGGATTCAGCCAGTTGGGGCTAATCCCACCACTGCTGGCCCAGTTCCTACCCATTTTTGGCCACTTTGGGGGCATTTTCAGGCAGTTTTGGGGGCTGTTTTTCAGGCCATTTGGGGGTTATTTTCAAATGGCTGAAAATTGGGCCAAAATGCCCCCAAAATGCCCAAGAAACAGACTGTTTTTCAGGACATTTTCAGGACATTTTTGGGCAAAAAAATAGCTTGAAAAAAAAACCCAAAATGCCCTCAAAATGGCCCAAAACGGCCTGAAAACAACACAGAAAACAGGCCAAAAAACAAGTTGGGGCCGGCCAGCCAGTGGTGGGATTTGCCATTTTGCCAAACTGCACAGTATCTTAACTACCATTTCGCCTGAACCGGTGCAAACTGGCAGAAGCCCACCTCTGCCTTAAACCTCTATAAATCATCATATTCACCATTACACAAACACAAGCACACACACATGAAAAAACACACACAAAAAGCCCAGTTTAGAACTAACCCACTCTGGTTGTGTGACAAGGATTGAAAACAGGAAAATTAGTTTGCCTATCCTTGATGTAAAATTACAAAATTGCCTCATTTTTATGCTGTGCCCAATGTTTATTTCCTGATTAATCTGATATTCTTACTAAGAATACCAAGCCCTGGGTACCTTATGTAGCATATTTTCCTTCCTTTTACATAGGATGACAGCAGTGCTTCCTTTTACAGTCTACAGAAATATATCAATAAAAATTATGTCATCCACAACAAGAAAAAAAATGACCGTATTTGTCAGGTAGGTTTGCTGGGGGTTTTCAAAAGGAGAAAGGTTTTCAGGGACATTGTTATATCATTTAGCAGGTAGTGTGGTCCCGTTAAATAAAGAGGAAGGAAGATATTGGAGTTGGGAAACAAAGTTGTAAATTTAATCCAAGCTTTTTCGGTAATGAATTGTCAGTTACTTATTGATTTATTTTTCTGCCACCTTCAGTAAACATTTCAGATAAATGCATCTTGTCACACCATTCCATCTCTCAATAGTGATAGGAGCAAAACTATGATACACACACACACACACACACTCACTCACACACACACACACACACACACACACATATACTGGTTCTTTTTGAAGTTCTGCTTTTAGCCAATCTCCTCCTCCCTTCCTAACAAAATGCAGAAGAAAAACTAGGAGGGCCACCAATGGTTTCCACAATGAATAGAAGAATAGAACAGAACAGAATAAAATGTAATAAAACTTTACTGACACTTTAAATGTACACTAATCAGCATACATTAAAATGAAATTTCATGCATTTATCTCTCAAAAAATAACTACTATGCATATACCCAGATACACACACACACACACATATATATATATATATGACAGAGAGAAATATCAATCTTGTTCAAATGAACACATGTACATGACCCCCCACCCAAAAAAAAAAGAATCCTGTGAATTTATAAGATGGGTGGCATATTCAAAGCTATTACAAATCTAGTAGTCCCTTCTCTTAATTACTGAGGCTCAAAATATATTAATTTTCATGGGCCTTTAAATGCTACATGATTTTTAACATTAAGTTTTAACAGTCTTGTTAGCATTTTTATCAATCCTTGTGAGGTATGTTGAGAAAGCAGAGTCATAATCATTTTCTCAGTAAATAGATCATAAATGGTATAGATTCTTTCTAATACTCCAATATTATCTTTCCCTTCTGCTGGAGTTCAATGATCATGGTGAATATTGAAGGTCAGAATTATAATCTTTAACCTCATATTTCTGAACATAAAAGTGCTTGTATGAATGATGTAATCAAAGTAATGATAACAAATGACAGCATTAAATAATAAAAAACCACAACATTTTTTTAAAAAAAGTATAGACGTGCATAAAGCTGGTCAGCTGAGACTGAAAAAGCAAGGACAAGACTGGGAGGTAGTTTTGCTTTGAGGGCTCAAACCAGACACATCTGAAGAGTGGACTGAAGAAATAAACCGCTTCATAGTGACAGAGGCAGTGACAAAGAACATGGAAATCGAGCATATTTATATGACAATGAAGATCAAATTAGTTGAAAAAATAGTTTGCTATAGATACTTCAAAACCTCCTCCCAGAGGGGAGCAACAGAAATCGACCGTGGAGTGGGTGTGTGAGGTCTCTAATAACACTTCGAGCTCTAAGCACATAGTGCTTATAAGCAGTATCCTGAATAATGAGAAGCGAACTTCCTATAATCTTCTCAGCTGTCCTTACCACTCTCTGTATGGACTTTCCCTCTATATGGACTTTTGCTACCACCAACTCAAGCAGTGATGCAGTTTGTTAAAATGGTCTCAAGCGTGCCTCTATAAAAAGGGGCCAGGACAGAAGGAGAAAGATGCGCTTTCCTCATCCGACACAGGAAATGCAAATCATCAAATGCAATCATCCATTATTTGATTATTCTTTGGCATCGTTTTCACAGGCTTCCTCCACTTTCAACCCATGAGGTCAGGGTGTGAAAGGCACATTAGACATAGCACAACTAATTTGCCACAGTGGGATGACTTCTCCTGCCTTCTCCTCTCTTTCCTTTTGCCTTTTGACAGCATTTCCTCTGCCTGCCCCCCTTCTGATCCAATTCAGGAACACCACGTGGGATTGTTTGTTCATCAATTAGGTAACATCAGCAGGATGGAGCAAGACATTGGAACCAGCGCCATCATCCCCATCTTTTCAGTGAAAGGAAAACCTGGAGGAAAGGAGAGAGGAATTTGCATGCCCGATTCTTTTGGGAAATCGGTCAAGCTGGGTTCCAAAAAAAGGAGAAGGAGGAGAAGGAAGAGCAAGGATTGTAGAAAGCTCTTTGGGGATTGGACTGTTCTCCTTGAATAAGATGTGTGAGAACTCTGTAAAGCAGAGACTGGCTGCCAATTCACAGCCCTCTAGTGCCTGAGTTTTGTCACATCTACTTTTCCCCCCTCTTTTATTTTTTTTCTCCTTCTTAAGCTTTTATGTGACACCTCTTCCTCTCCCCTCCTCTCACTCAGCTCATAATATTCCACATGCTGAGTGTCAGCTGAGTCCAAACAAAGAGACCTTTCTCCTTTGGCAGAAATTCGTTAAAGTCTCCAAGCATCAGAATTTATGGCAGCTCTCTTTTGAAATGCTTGACATTTCCTCACAATTTCTTAGATATACTTGGTGGATAGAGTGCGTCATCTTTGTTTGAATTTATCGCACATAATAAGCCATTTTCTCCCCGTTTAATGTCATCCCCTCGGTAACCAGGAGGCCAGAGGCAACAATGCAAAAACAGCAAATTTGTCAATGGAATGTGTAAAGCTTAGTATAAATTTATCTTGTCTTAATCCCTTGGCTTCTTTTCATACCATGATTTTTTTTTTTTCATATGCATATGAGAATTTTCAGAGTATTAGTTTCTCACACATTTCACTGCTTACAGATAGAACTGAAATGCAGCCCTGAACTGTCAGCTTTCATCAGGACAACTTTAAAAAAAAGTTCCATACAGTAAGCAATAGTTTGCCTCCCCAACCTTTCATTTTGAAACTGAGATATATACATACGTACCCATATGCATATGAACACACACACACACACACACACACACACACACACAGAGCATACACTTCTACAGAATTCAAGACTATGAACACGTCTTAAGGAAAACCAAATCTTGGGTTTGTAACTTATAAATTTAAAACAATAATGTGGTAAAGAAGCAAAAGAAACTGGACTAATGGGCAAATATGATCCAGAGATTTTAGGTTATAGTCACACTTCTTCCTAATTGCACCACTTACTTTTAGGAATGAAAAGCCTTGTTTGCCTTAATAGTAATCAAAGAACATAGAATTACAGGGCTGAAAGGGACCTCAGAGGTCTTCTAGTCCAACCCCCTTCTTAAAGCAGGAGACCTTATACCATCCTGGTCAAATAACCAAATAACCAAGAGATCCTCTGGATCTCTTTTGCATGTAGAATTGTAGATTACTTGAAAGTAAGTTCTTGAGAGAGCTGCTCTCTCATAATTGAGTTCATATTTGCATTCTTAGTAGCTTCCTTAATCCATATGTATCTGGATTTAAATACATTGTTGCTTAAATATTTGATCGGCTCAAGTCTTTTTTTCTTTTTCTTTTCTTTCTTTCTTTTTTCTTTTTTCTTTCTTTCTTTTTTTTTTGTAGTATTGTACATAGTTTACAGTCCTGGGAATTTCTTCTTATAGCAGGTATCCTTGGGAATCAGCTCTGGGTCTTATTTTACTATTTACCTATTTTCCTGGCTATCCTTATTTGATAGGTTGAAGAGATTGAAACTTCACCAGTAACCTGTTATGATTAGCCATGTCTCAGGATACTTCACTGGCTCCTTAACTGAGCCACAGACCAGTTCAAACTTAATACTTGATTTGAGGCTCCTCCAATCACACACACCGTCTATCTTCTCTCATTTCTTCCCCTGATATCTCCTTGGGCAAAAGTTTCTTTCAGCGCTCAATTCCAGAGTCATTTCCTCCTCTAGATTTTAAAGGCCCCATGGTCACAGTCTTTTCCCAAAGAGATGCTTTTTCAAAAGGCAACTGGACTTTGTTTTTTCTTGAAGACGTCCTGACTGAAGAAGCTTCTTAGATGAGAAGTGAAACGTCTTCAAAGAAAAAACAGAACGTCTAGTTGCCTTTTGAAAAAGCATTTTTGGGACAACCACAACCTGGATGACTGAGAATCTCCATAGACATCTATGACTACTCCCTAACAAAACAAGTAGGCTCCTCCCATCTTCTTTTGAAAATTTTAGGGCCTTTAAAAATGGTTTAAAGACCTTTCTATTTGCCTAGCACAGGGGTGTCAAACTCAATTTCATTGAGGGCCACATCAGGGCTGTATTTGACCTCAGGGGGGCAGAGTAGGTGTGGCCTGCTCGATGTCACTCAGATCTAAGTACCCCCTGGGCTGGATCTGGCCCGTGGGCCTTCAGTTTGATATCCCTGGCCTAGCAGTTTAGTGATAAGTTTTATTATTCTTACTTTATTCTCATTAAGACCAGTAGTTTTCAGATTAGTACTCTGTTTATATTAGCTACGGGTGGGCTTGTGTTCTGCAGCATCATAGGGCATCAGTATGGTGGCAGCTTGATTCATGTCTGGAAGCAAACTGGCCACCAATGGAGCTAATGAAGCAGGTTTGTTGTGTGGGGATTCTGAGGCTGTGTTAGTGGCTCTGTTGCTGCACTCAACCTGTTGAACTTCCAAGGATTCTTGGAAGTGGCTGTCCCTTGTAAAGCTGCAGGCTGTTACCATTGAGTTGTCAGGTGGCTAGAGTGTGCGTGACTGTTTCTAGGAATCAGTGCATCAGATGAATCTGTGAAAAGATCTTCCAGTTCAAAGGTGACACTGTGCTCCTTAAGCAGGAGCTGTGAGTCCAGAAGACTCCCCAGATTTTGTACTACACTAGATTGTGGAAGGGTTACTCCATTCAAGGTTAAAGATTAAATATACCCAGTTCTAGGCAGCCCTATCATCCACAGTCATTGGGTGTTGGTGCCATTCAGTTGGATGTGCTACCTGTGCTACTTACAGAGTTTGGATCTTTTTCCAAGTTAAATGTATTCTCATTGAGCTTTCATCTGCAAGGGAATCTAACGCCTGCTTCTAGGTGCAATTTCTACTCTAAGTCTTAAATTTTTATTGATGTCTCAATTCAACCAAGAACCCGAACACACTATTGTTATCAATTGGACTTCCAAAGTGGGACTTGATATAGGAAAGTAGGCAGAAGAAAAAGGGACACAAAACAAGCATGATCAGTGAGATAATGTTATTTCCATTTTCAAAAGAGCAGCAACTTTTAGGCAATATTATGTCAAGATAACAAGAACCAATTTTTCAAATGCATTATGAATGCTCAACAGCCAACAATATGATCCTTCACATATTGGACACATATTTTCATTCATAAAATGTAGTTTTAGTAATGTTCACCATTAAGACAGAAACAGTAAAAAAATATGCATGAGAGAACACAAAATGTGAATATTAGCTAGTGAAATGTAAGCATTTTAACTTCCAAATTTTTGGTTGTCATTCAAGCAAACTGTGATTTTATATTGTGGATTTGGACAATTTCTGTCTCTCTATATAACACAGTACAAGACTAAAATGACATTCAGTTATGTTATGTTAAAACGATATTATATAACCATATATAGCCGTGGGTGGCATTACAAAGGCTTGGATAATTGTAACCACTAGGAACATTTGTAGCTGTATAATCAAAGTTAATAACATGGTTATTAGATGTAACATTGCAGGTTATTTGTTGAATTCCCATAGATGTAAAAAATTAATGTCATTTTCTACGTGACATATGAATGTTTCCTGTTTGCTATTTTTCTATTCTGTAGACCCAATGAGACTGATTATTGCTGGAAGCAGAATATGATGAGGTGGAAGAAAGACTATTATTACATTTTTATACCAGAGTTATAAGTGTAATATGGAGAAAGATTATGATTTCTTCTATTCAGAACTTCTGACATCCACACATTAGATCAGGACTGGGATTCTACCAGTTCACACCTATTTGCTAAAACCAGTTAACATTCTAAGCAGTTTGGAGAACCAGTTGTTAGAAGAAATTACTGGCCTAATCCTGCAAGGAAGGCAAGGAGGAAACATTCTGGTGTTGCTTACAGAAACTGCCTCTCCCTTAACCCTTATTACATTCTTGGCAGGACTAGACTTCCTGTCTCAGGAACTTCTCTGGAGTTTTTTTTCTCTTCCTTTGCAGGTACTTTGCTTGTGTGGAGTGACCACTTATGACCATTTTTAACACTTATGACTGTTGCAACATCCCCACAGTCATGAGAGGCCAGGCGAGGAGATGCATGCCTCAATGTGAGTGATATTGAGTTGGCCACACCGAGCCAATAACATGACCACCAAGCCATGTCCACCAACTAAGCCACACCCACAGAACCAGTTGTTAAAAAATTTGAATCCCACCCTTGCATTAGATATGCTAATCACACCAAGACTTGTGCAAATATATTCCCCAATACTTCAATGAGATAATTTGTATATTGCAAAACACAGGTGTGCAGATTATTGGTGCAGGAACACAAATACAAAATGTATATATTATTCTCCTCTGTATTCTTTGAAACAGGCATATGCAGTCACTCCATCTCATGTTATGGAATTAAAATAATCACAAAAGCTCACATCTATTACTGATTATTTCCCAACAAATTCTGGGATTCAAAAGTGGTCCATGAAAACAGAGGAGTTGATTACATGTGTGCCTATATCTAATATATACTTAGTAAATAACCAAAAAGTTTATAAGATTTTGTGATTCTCTAATTCTGTAATCTCTCACAATTTTGACAATCTTGTCAAAAAAGGGGGATAAGATTTCTGGTAAGAATCCCAGGAATGTCTTAATTTGATAGGAAAATAAGATTTCTAAAATATTTAAAACATAAAACATTAAAAGAAACAGATAGAAGATTATTAAAGAGCATCCAGCCTAAAACTAAGTAGAAATTTCCTGGCAGTGAGAACAATTCAATAGTGGAGTTGCTTGCCTTCAGAAGTTTGAGTGCTCCAACACCAGAAGTTTTCAGCCATTTGCCCAAAATAGTAAAGGATTTCCTGCCATGGGCAGAAGATTGGACTAGAATACCTTCATGGTCCCTTTCAAACCTATTATTCTATGTTCTATGTATTTATATGTTAAAAATGCATTTAAATGTTGTGCTCCTTTAGCTACATTATTTATGCTATAATACAGGTAGTCCTTGACTTATGACCACAACTGAGCCTGCTGTCGCTAAGTGAGACACTTGTTAAGTGACCTTTTCCCCATTTCATGACCTTTCTTTCTTGTAGTTAAGTGAATCACTGCAGTTGTTAAAGTCACATGAATCTGACTTTCCCATTGACTTTGCTTGTCAGAAGGTCACAAGAGAGGATCACATGACCCCTGGGACACTGCAACCATCATAAATATGAGTCAGTTGCCATGGTCGTAAGTATGATAAATAGTCACATCACTTTTCTCAGTGCTGTTGTACCTTTGAACAGTCACTAAATGAACTGTTGTTAAGTCGAGGACTGTACCATGTTGAAAATTCATACCTTAAGTGATGGTTTTCCTACTGATCAATCATTCTTTATTTGGGATTGTAGGATACAAGCTCCATTCACAGGGGAAGAGAGAGAGAGAGAGAAACTTTTGGCTTCATGCAAGGAAATCAGCAGAAGCAGCAGAAGTCTTTCTTTCTCTCCCCCAAACTCTGCCAGAAATGAGTCTTTCTTGGCACAGCCCCTTGGAGCAGGATGCTTGCAGCGTCCCAAAGACTCATTTCTGCTGGAGTTTGGGGGAGAGAAAGAAAGACTTGCTGCTTTATTTAATTTTTATTTTATTTTATTTTATTTGTCAATTGTTTACAAGATAATAAGTATAAGTGTATACATAGTTATGAATACATGAAATGGGTACATATAAGAAAAATAAATGAAAAATAAAAGAAACAATGGGACAGGGACGGTAGGCACGTTGGTGCGCTTATGCACGCCCCCTAGAGACCTCTTAGGAAATGGGTGAGGTCAATAGTAGACAGTCTAAGGTTAAAGTTTTTGGGGTTTGGGGAAGAAACTACAGAGTCGGGTAGAGTATTCCAGACTTTGATCACTCTGTTGCTGAAGTCCTATTTCCTGCAATCTATTGTGTGCTCTTGTGTTGTTATGGTTGAAGCTGAAGTATTCATTGACAGGTAGGACATTGCAATGTATGATTTTATATACCATGTCCTTGCGTGCATCCGAAAGCAGAAGAAGAAAGAAGTGAAAAGCAGCCCGGTGGCCAGGCAAGGCGTGTGGTGCAAGTGGGGCAAGTTCCCCCACTCTGCCCTTTGCCCCCTCTCCTCACTACCTGTGTTGTTCACAATACAAGCGACGCAAGCCTTGTGTTCCCACGGGCCATGTAGGCAGCACAGCCTTGTGTTCCCACGCAGCCTGGATTAATTGATTTGAGGGGTGCTTTGGGGGTGACATTTCTCTGCAGACCACCAAAATTTTCTCATGGACCACCAGTGATCCCCAGCCCACTGGTTGGTGACCACTGACCTAAACACTTTCTATTAAGATATGCTGCTTTTAATGCAGTTATATATACCCAAGATCTGCTTTTTTGTACATCTTTCTATACATTTTTACACATCTTTCCACACAATATGTATTTAAATGAAACATAATTGCTTTTCTCCCAGATAGAAAGCTTTATAGCTGAGGATGATGGAAGCTAGTCAGCTAACTCTATGCATTTCTCTTTTTCTTGCCACAATGGAATAGTAATAATGGCTTTCTTTTCCAAATTACTATTAAAGATGGGAAGGGAAGCAGAAAGCTTTTCAGAACCAATCTGAAATTCTGCAAAGAATGAGCTATATGATTTCTGAGAATTCTATAAGTATGTATTTACAAAGAAGAGGCATAATCATGGAAAATCTTTATAACCCAAACCAACAAACAGAATAAAAGACTAATATTAAGTCTTGGGCGTGTTCAATTGGTGTTCCATATCACTTTAAACAGCCGTTGAAGGTACTAAAAGTCCTTGCCAGTATCTTAAATTAGCCTCAAATGATGGGTTAGCCTTCATAGAGGGTGAAAAATCAGTAGAATAGGGTACAAATGAATTTAGCAAGCATATGAGTAGTTAGGTTCTTTTTCAGTTTAAAGGAAAACTCACCTAAATTCTATTATGCTGATCAGGTCAGGAGGTATCCAGAGCATAAGAAGCCTGAAGCCATGTCTGCTTTTTACAGAATTGTAATTGCCATGTCAGCCTAAGTGATCCTTTAACCCACTGTAACTTTATACTCAAAATACATGATTTTTAAGGAACAGAATTAACCAGTGGGAAACATATCGAAAGTTTATTACCCTATTTTGCTGAACTATTAGAAGAGAGCAGCCTGAAAGTTTAATGTGTTCTATAGGCACCTTAGCTTAAATTGGTTGTGTTCGACAGCTTTCTTCATTTTTTTTTAATATACTCTTTTTGAAATATGGAAATAAATTTAAATGAAATTTCAAGAACTAGTGCTTTGCAAATCCTTTGGAAATTATTTGGATCTTGTGGGAACATACAGCATGTTTGTCTGATTTATTAAAGCAGGGGTGTCAAACTCAAGGCCTGGGGGCCATATCTGGCTCACAGGGTGCTTAGATCACACTGTGAGGCCACCCTGGAAACAGCAAAGGACTGGCCTGCAGTGCCTCTGCCAGCAAAAATGGGAGCTCAGGAGGGCAGCCTCCTGAGCTCCATTTTCGCAGGCAGAGGGTTGCAGGAGGTTGTTGCAGCCAAAAACAGAGCTCAGGAACCCATTTTTGCTGGCAGAACACTCAGGCCATCACAGACACCCCAACATGAATGGTGTTGAGCAAGCCATGACCTCCCCACGCCCCGCCAAGGTCAAACACAACCCTGATGCAGCCCTCAATGAAATCAAGTTTGACACCTCTGCCTTAAAAGATGCTGCCCATCCAAGATTTTGATGGTCCTCAAAAAAAGCACTGCTCCTTTAAAAGTTGCTTTAAGTTTAATGAGCAAATTCCTTAAAGCACCAACATCTTTTTTTCCAGGCTTACATGGAAGCCCAGAAATGATCACATTTCTTTCATGATTATAGAGAGGCTCCATATATGTGAAATCTATTTTTCTTCCAAGTCATTTTGAAACATTTCCAGTCATAATATGTACATTTCTCCCACCATAATATAACTGAAAATATTCTCCATTTTTTTTTTTCAGAAATGTGTATTTTTGTTTGGCAGGTATTTCCCTGCAGACTGAAAACTGCAATATGACTCCCTGGACCAGGGGTGTCAAACTTGGATCGTCACGGTGGGATCATATGATGTATCGGGACTTTTTTCCCCTTCGCTAAAGTGGGTGTGGGTGGGCCAGTGTCAGGGGTGGGATTCAACTGGTGTTACTACCGGTTAGGTGACTATTTTTTACGCGTATAAAAAAACCTTAAGCTGTGCTACCCGGACAGCTGAAAAGTGCTTCGCACAGGTGCACAGCATTTGAAAAGCCACTTTTTTCCTGCTTTTTCAACCTCAGCTATCCCCCGCAAAGCAGCTGAGGTTGAAAAAGCAGGAAATAAAGGACAGGTAAGAGCCCGGATGGGTGGGTGGGCCAAACAGCAGCAAACACAGAACTGGTTTGGTGTCTGCTGCTCTTCAGAGATACTGGTTCTATAGAGCTGGGCAGAACCAGTAGCATCCCACCCCTGGCCAGCGCATAACACATCCAGCCTGCATGCCACGAGTTTGACAGGCCTGCCTTAAACTATCTTGGGTTTTAAAATGACACAAATTATATTTAAAAATTATTTTATGGAACATTTTTACCTAGTAAAATTCAATCTACGTTCATTTTGAAAGTACTTATACAAAGAAACCCATGGATACAGTTGTGGAAGTTGTTCCATAATTGCCTCCAAAGACCTACACTTTGATAACTTTGTTCCATGTTCAAGTTCAGATTCAAAGCTATATGTGTCAAAGAGCTGTCTTGATAATATCTTTAAGTATTAAATAATTATGAGAGAATGGGGCCTACAATCTGAAAAGTATTTGGAAAGAACAGTAATGAACATTTGTGTCAATATATTCATAATATGTATACAGATGAAAGGAAATATACAGAATCACAAAACTGTACTCTGGCTTCTGTATTTTTCACAAATGAAATATGCTTCCTTTTGTGGTGTTGTGTGTATGTGAAGCTTTAGGTGACCCTCGATTTCAGGCCTAATCGAAATTGGAATTTTTCTTAAGCAAGTTACTGGAGGATGTGCAGTTCTAAGCTCATTGGCTCATCATGTACTCAAGCAAGGCCTTAAATCTGTGCCAGTTACATTAGAATTGATTTTCCAGTAAAGACAAGGGTTGTGGTATTCCACACACATAGAAGAGAGATGGGAGAGATTGTCTACACAAAGTGGGAATGTGCTGCCTCTGCAAGACAATGTATTTACCTGCTAACTTGCTTCTTGCAGCCACTAGAGAGAAAATAACCACCTAATTCAGGTTTTGCAGCTAAATCGTCTTAAGTATTTCACTTGTGATCAATCTGTTCGCATTTCTTTTCCCAAACACGGACCACCTTTAGAAAAAAACATTTTTCCCAGAAAAGAAAAAGAAAAGGAATGCAGGCCTCTTCTCAATATGTTTTTAAAGTGAGGAGAAAGATAGAATACATATTTAAAAAATAAATAAATGATGGGAAAATGTTGTAACTAATAGTATATGATTTCTCTATATGAGTGCTGGCAAACTCACGGTCCACGGGTCGGATGAATCACATGCTGGCCATCCCCACCCCCAGTTTAATGAAGAAGGAAAATATGTCATGTCATGTGATGACACGAGTTTGATACTCTGCTCTAACCTATACTCATAGCTTCTCAGAAAAAGTGCATTTTATTACAGAATTCACCCTGGTGGTACATTGCTCAAAACTTTTTTTGAGGAGGCTTTATAGATGGGATGTCTCAATAGTCCATAGGTTTCACTCTCTTATAGAATTCATTGACACTGAGGAAAGAAGAATGAGAACCATTAGGCATGCAATGCCAATTATTCTTGGGTATAAGTCAAGGCTGACTAATGGGAAACAAATCAAAAATACATATGCAGCAATTTTTCCACTAAATCTCTCAAGCAACAGGTACCCATCTCTGTGGTGACTTTCCCCCAAGGACTAATAATTCAAGAATTAAAAGAAAACGTGGAAAGTAATCAGGAGTCTGTATTCAACCAACACTGTGATTTGATTATTAACTTTATATCTGTCCTTTTTCTTTCAGAAACGTACAGAAATGTTGGCCTACATTACTCTGCAATTAGTTTTGCTGGCTAAAGAACTGTGACAGGTTCTTTAAAATCTTCCATATTTGGCAAAGAGCGGTTTCAATTAAGGGCCTATGATATGAATACTGGTCATCTTTACTAAAGGTTTATCTTAAGGAAGGCATTGAGAAAAGATAGTGCTTGCCTGCTAAAGAATCCTTAACTACAGGTAGTCCTTGACTGATAATAGTTCATTTAGTGACTAAAGTACAACAGCACAGAAAAAAAGTGACATATGACCATTTTTCACACTTAGAAATTCAGATGCTTGACAACTGACTAATATTTATGACAGTTGCAGTGTCCTGGGGTCATGTGGTCGCCTTTGGTGACCTTCTAAGAAGCAAAATCAATGGGGAAGCCAGATTCACTTAACTACTGTGTTACTAACTTAACAGTTACAGTGATTCACTTAACAACTGTCATAAAATGAGGCAAAATTCACCTAACAACTGTCTACCTTAGCAACAGAAATTTCAGATTCAATCGGGGGTTGTCGGTCAAGGACTACCTGTACATAATTAAAAATGATTTCCTAAGACATAGGTGGTCTCAGTGGAAGCAATAGATCAGATAAAGTATGGCAAATAGACAGATATGTCTACAACATTGAGTTGTTTTGTGGTGGTGGCAAATATCTATAGCTCAGATGTAGGCTGAGGGTAGAGATTGGGTCTCTGAGCTTGTGGATTGGTTTCTGAATATTTCATTACCAGGCTAAGTAACATCTTCAGCAGAATTTAGGGAATGCCCATGTTGATGTTCTTCTGCTTATAAGGGCTAAGTGTAATCATTATGTTTTGTGATGGGTGTGGGGTTATGTCAGGTGAGGGTCTTGTGATGAGTCTTGTGATGGATCTTATCATTCATCACAAGACTTATCACAAGACCCTTACTTGATGTGACCCACAGCTGACCCATCAGAAGACCCATCACTAGACTCAGTGGTGGGATTCAGCCAGTTTGCACCAGTCCAGGAGAACCGGTTGTTAACTTCCTGAAGTGAACTGGTTGTTGGAAGAAATTGTTAGGGCAGAGAATCAGTTATTAAATTATTTGAATCCCACCACTGACTAGACTCTCACCTGACATAACCCCACCCCCATCACAAGACCTACTGACCACATGTAGCCCTTATAAGCAGAAGAACATCAACACAGACATTCCCTAAATTCCACTGAAGATGTTACGTAGCCTGGTAATGAAACATTCAGAAACCAATCCACAAGCTCAGAGAATGAACCTCCATTTTGAGTTGTTTTAGTTCAGGGCTCATTTCGAAGGAAGGTAACTCACAAATAACAAATAGCAACAAACAGAAGCTGCAAGCTCTCCAAGTTAATTCACTAGCGGTTCTGGGGTAGGCAAGATTGCTGCCATTTCCCAGTGCAGACTAATGCAGCAGGTCTCTATGACCAACTCGATCTGCATTTAGATTAAGCAGGCCAACTCAAGGCAATTTTCATATGGGAAGGCACTTCAGTATCCAAAAAAACAGGAGCCCTATCTTAGCAGAAGTAGTCTTTTTCATTGTGCACCAAAGAAATATCTGAGGAAAATGCGACCAGTTGAACTTTTATGATCTCCATCCAGTTGGGCCTGAAATCACAGCGATTCTTTCCCTTCCCCCCATTCCCCCACAATATTTTTTTAACTATATGTCATAAAATGGCATGGCTTAAATGCCTGTGAAGGACTGCTTGTATCTTATGTCAATGTCCTCCTCCTAAAACACTTTCCCCCAGAGTCAGCATCTGGTGTGTGAACCTTTTTTTCAGCCTTGACACACAAGATATATCAGAGACAGTTTGATGTATATGCAATAAAAAGGAGTAGCAACATGCTTGGAAAACAGCTAAATTTACTGTTGTGAAAATGATGGCATTTTGATCCCGTCCAAGCCTCTGGCCCCGTCCCCTTTCATCCCAGAGTGCAGGAGGGTGGGGGGAATGGCTATATAAAGTTTATTGAGCCTTCAGGAAGTAGTAGTGACTGTTTCTAGGCTCAACTCACTTTGGCTAAATCTGTAAAGGTGGATTAACCGGCAAACTGCACTCCTTCTAAACTATTTCTACAACAGCTGCACCAGTGGTGGGACTCAAAATTTTTTACTACCAGTTCTGTGGGCGTGGCTTGGTGGGCGTGGTGTGGCTTGGTGGGCATGGCTTGGGGGGCGTGGCAGGGGAAGGATACCGCAAAATCCCCATTCTCTCCCCACTCCTGGGGAAGGTTACTGCAAAATCCCATTCCCTCCCCATCCCACTAACCTGCTTTCCAGTTCTGTTCTCCTGTACAGGGCAACAAAAGAAGACCCAACCAATCAGCTGGGACTCGGGAGGCAGAGAATAGATGGGGGCGGGGCCAGTCAGAGGTGGTATTTGCCGGTTCTCCGAATATTCAAAATTTCCACTTCCAGTTCTCCAGAACTTGTCAAAATCTGCTGAATACCACCTCTTGAGCTGCACCCTAACCTACAGATGGTTGCACCCTGAATCGGTGACACCCATTTTTTTAACATCCCCAAAAGGTCCCTTGAATACAGAACCAGGTTTAACACAACGCACTACAGGTAATTTCCGACTTATGACCACAATTGATTCCCAGATTTCTGTTGCTAAGTGAGATAGAAGTCAAGTGAAATTTGCCTCGTTTTATGACTTTAAGTTGTTAAGTGCAATTGTTAACTTGGTAACAGGGTTGTGAAGTGAATTTGGCTTCTCCTTTGACTTTGCTTGTCAGAAGTTCACGAAAGGTGATCACATGAGCCCAGTATACTACAACCATCAAAAATATGAGTCAGTGGTCTGAATTTTAATAATGTGATATTGTGTCATATTGCCATGATGGACATCATAACATTGAACTAGACCAGTGGTGGGATTCAAAAAATTTTACTACCGGTTCTGTGGGCGTGGCTTGGTGGGTGTGGCAGAGAAGGACACTGCAAACTCCCCATTCTCTCCCCACCCCACTAACCTGCTTTCCAGCTCCGTTGTCCTGTGCAGGGGAACAAAAGAAGATCCAGCCAATCAGCTGGGACTCGGGAGGCAGACAATAGATGGGGGGCCAGTCAGAGGAGGCATTTGCCAGTTCTCCGAACCACTCAAAATTTCTGCTACCGGTTCTCCAGAACTGGTCAGAATCTGCTGAATACCACCTCTGAACTAGACGTCTATGAATTAGACAGGTTCCCTGATATTAATTTCTCATTTACTTCAGCCCAAAAGGACAAAAAAAATTGACAATCGAAACGTGCAAAAATGAAGGATTGTTTGGAATATTTTAAAAGAAAGCTAAACATATATTTCCAAAAGTATGCCTTTTTCTACACATCACATCCATTTGCTTTTCTTTTAATTTCTGCCGTTTTTTGACACACACACACCCATTTTCTTAGACATCACTAAAAGAATCCTGTAAGCAAACGGGCATAGATACACTGTATATGGAGCAGGATATTTTTTTTTATTGTTGTTGTTTTTAAGACTGCAAATTCTATCAGTGCCCCTAACAAAGACATATCTGTCTGCTTCAATTATTCCTTACTGAATATGAATGAGAAGGCTTTTAATGAGGTACGGTAATTAGCTCTAGCTGCCCCCCATTCCACCCCCTGTCAGCGGCTTCTCAGGCAAAGAGGCACTGAATCAGATGATTGACAAACCAGACAGTGGACATGTACTGTAGCTGATGAAAAACAAAGAATAAAGAGGCCACAGCCCTGGATGCTTATTGCATTTCAGATGGATTCGAGAGCGCTGGCCTTGTGGGTTCTAAAATCTCACTCCAGCTCATTGTCTGTAATCTCCCACAAGTATTTCCAAAATCCTAATAATGGTGCAGAAGATTTGGCTTTCGAAGTTTATTTCTTAGGGCTGATGCTTAAAACATTGCTATGCCTCAAACTTCAACATACCAGACTATGTTGAGTCTGTCAGTTATTGGGATTACGGTTCTCAGTCTTCCCGGACATTTGACTGTAGAAGGTTGGTGTATATTTAACACAGGTAGTCCTTGACTTACAACAGTTTGTTTAGTGACGGTTCAAAGTTACAACGGCACTGAAAAAAGTGACTGCTGACCATTTTTCACAGTTACGACCTTTGTAATATCCCCATGATCAGGTGATCAAAATTCAAAGGCTTGACAACTGGTTCCTATTTATGACCATTGATGAGTCCCAAGGTATTGTGATCACCTTTGGCAAGGTGACTTCTCAAGCAAAGTGCAATATGTAAACAGGGCAAGAAAACAGATGTTATGCTACAATAACAGGGGTGTTGCGTAGGGAGATATGTAGCTTGGATAGATTGTGAATTCCAGGAAAGGGGCAGAGACTGTATATTTTATATTTTTAAAAAAATTTCTTATATGTATCCATGTATTCATAACTATGTTTTTACTTATACCTATTATCTTGTAAGCAATTGACAAATAAAAATAAATAAATAAAAGTATACAAACTCCAGCCTTCCTGGGAACCATGTCTTCTGCCAGGGGCAGAATTCCCTTTTGCAAAAGCTTCATAATAAAGCTTGTATATACTGTTCACGTGTCTCCAGTCTGAATACCTGAATGGTTGATTTTTATCACACAAAGTCAATGGGGAAGCCAGGTTTCCTTAAACAACCATGTTACTAACTTATCAATTGCAGTGATTCCCTTAACAATGGTGGCAAGAAAGGTTGTAAAATGTCCCTTAACAAACTTCTCACTTAATACAAGAGATTTTGGAGCTCAATTGTGACCGTAAGTTGAGGACTGCCCATATTATAGGAAGATATGAACCTTGGTGGTGCAGTGGTTAAAATGCAGTACTGAAGGCTACTGCTGACTGCCAGCAGTTTGGCAGATCTAATCTCACCGACTCAAGGTTGACTCAGCCTCCCATTCTTCCAAGGTCAGTAAAATGAACCCAGTATGTGGACTCTGTAAACTGCTTAGAGAGGAGTATAAAGAACTGTAAAGTTGTATATAAGTCTAAGTGCTATTGCTACATGCAGAATTAGCTTGATTCAGGTCTCTGGGAAACCCCAAATGTTTGATCTCTGAAATTAGTATTACTTGAAATTTAGATATTTGTAGGTCATCAGGACTAGTAGACATGGAGGTGTGGCCATCTTCCATAAGTCTGTCTAACCTAGAGCCATCATCATACCTTGGATTAGTTATCTTCTTAGAGAATGCTGTTTGTGAAGAGTTATTTTTGTTTCATTGTCCTCCTGGATTTGCAGTCATGCAATTGGAGCTGATAATTCACAACGGAATATCTGTCTATTGAAAAGGAGTGTTGAAGCTCCAGAGAGATAAAGTGAGGTCTGCTGCTCTGGTATATTTCACATACCAAGTCATCACTTGATACTCATGGATCTATTCTATAGTTATCAATGGGTGGTTTGTAAGGACAATGACAATCCCAAGCCTGTTGCTATTATCAAACAAGGATTGCAAGATCTGGGACTGCAAAAATCCAGGCAACCACTAGATGGCAACTGAGGAGTTGTGATTATCAAAAAAAATTTAGATCAGATCTGAAAATCCTATAGTTACAAATTCTAATTATGTGCAAAACCTTTGGAGGCAGGACTTGCTAGTTTTAGGTTGTATATAGCTTAAGAATATCCACAGCAACAGCCTGTTTGGCAACTTGTGCCTTTAGTTTGATGGTCTGAAAACACTGGCAGGTAGAGTTGCCAATCATTCAGTGCTATGAATGAAATAGGTTTTACCCAGAACAAGTTATTGATATTTACTGGCTTTCTAAGAACTTATTCTTCTTTTTAAGTAGTCTGCTGTTTTTGAGCTTTGTTTGCTGCCTCCTCTCAAGGGCTAAAGATCTTTCTATAGGAAGGAGGGGAAAATCTGCCTCTTTCAGATATACTTCTCAGAGATCACTGCATTTCAACAAACTATGGAAACCACTGGATTCCCCATCTCTGCCTAACATACTTTATTCTGCACGATTGCCAAATTACTATTTCATATGTTGCTAGGCAAAGAAGTAGTCATGGTTCCTGACTCGTGCTTGAATTGTAGACCCTAAGAGGCATTGCCTCCAGGAGCAGCTAAACTCTGGAGAACAATGGAGGCTTCTGCCCCAAAGAACTTCTATCCCTGTTGGAAGTTAAAACCCACTCCTCTCCTAGGAAAATAAAATATTTTAGGATATACTAAAAAGGCAGAATATTTCCCCTAAAAAGAAAAGTAGAAACTCGGAGAGGCAGAAATTCAGCTCCCACCTTTGTTAATGGGCGGGCCATTAAGGCCAGGGACAGAATATTCTACATAACAAAACCCTCTACTCTTCTCACCATATGCCCTGGGAAGATCAGTCAGCACTCAGGTGAAGCCATGTGGTCCAGACAAAGCCTACAAAGTTAGCTAAGACCTTCCCCCTGGCAGTCTGACAGCCAATGGGATACTTTCTTGCACAGGAACAAGAAACACTAAGGTGGGGCCCAACAGAGGTTATAAAATTAAGGGTCTCTCAGCATCTCAGCCCTTTTTCCTTCTTTCTTCACCCAAGCCATGTGATCCTGTCCACTATTAAACCATCTTTCCAAACAGCCTCCATGTTTCCAGTGTCTCTTTCCCCACCTGGAACTGAACCCACAGGGATATTCCTTCCAACACCCCAAAGGATCATTTGGTGGAGAAGTTTTGAGTACATAAAACAAACTTCATGGTCTGGATAAGGATTAGAGTGAGTGCTGGGTCCTTCATAAGAAATTGGAAATTGAATCATATGGCTATACTGACCATTTCTAGAGTGCATCAATAAATGATGTTCTCTTTCTGACTTCCCCAATCCATAGGAAGTTCACGTCAGCCTAACTTTTCCTGCCCCAGCTCAAAAGGATGCTTTTCCAACTCAAGCAGTGCTGTCCAATTCACTCAGAAAAACTGTTCTTGCCTCTTAACTCTTCAGATAAGTTTACTTTCCAAACAAAAGCTGCATTAATTGCTCCAATTTTGGAATCCCTTCCCACCAACAAGCAAAAGCCCTTTTCTTTCTCTTAAGTACTGATTCCGGTCTTTTCTCTGCTGCTTGTATTTATGAGCGGCTTTTGTATTCTGCTGTTGCTTTTTAGTTTTACTTTTGTTCCTGTATTATTGCAATAAATTACACTATGAAAATAGTTGAAAAGAATAAATGAATTGCAGCAATCCATATACATACACATACATACATGCCAAGGTTGAAACTTCTATGAAACATATTCAGTTTGAGATAGATAGATAGATAGATAGATAGATAGATAGATAGATAGATAGATAGATAGATAGATAGATAGATAGAGATATATTTTTATAGTATACATGGAATTCAACTCCCAGAATTCTCCAGCCAGCCAGGTCTCATAACTGAAGTCTATGTATCTTAAAGGTTGAGAAACACTCCTTTAAACTATTAAGATACATATAGTATAAAGATAGATCCTGGCATATAATTTGTCTTTTCATTATTTTACACTTAATTCGGATATTATCAAAGCCCCTTAAAAACTACAAGTTTAGTAACTCCTAGTACTTTTCCAGTCCCATCATTTTCTTTCCTTCTTAAGAGGAAGAGAAATTCTAATACCTCTTTTAAAAACCCAGTTAAATATTACTTTGTTGAGTGTAATGCTTAATTACAATTTGTGCATAATGACCCAGTTCTAGTATATCATCTGATTTAGTAACGAAACAGGAACCTGCCATATGTTCACCAATAACAGCTTAGAAATTCTTCTTGTTAATTTTCCAACCAACTGCTACCAAGGATACTGATTTTGTCCTGGAACTGTATTGTTTTAGAACACTATACTCATTAACATGGCTCATTTTACCATACTCCTTCTATCAGCAAGCAGGCCAAGAATTCACAGCTTGTCCTTTGTGTCTGACACAAATAGATGCAGTCAGCAAACAAAGCTGGAGCACCAATTATAGCACATAAGAGGAAGATAACCTGCTCTCCGTTAACAGAGAATTGCATCTACACAATCTATTTACAGGGTAACAATATCACTGAATAATCAGCTTTGCATTTAGATAGTGGCTTCCACTTTGGGTTCTTCCACGCAAGGTGTTCAGACTGGAATTGTTCCCTTTTTGATCAGTGATTTGGCAATAAAAGTTATTCTACCTTTGTCATGTGACCCCACTACCATTTTAAAGACCTGATAAAAATGAGCTTTTTTCATGGAACCTAAGGGAAATTGTCTCAGCTCTAGTGTTCTCTTTTTCAAGACATGTAAATTTGATTTGTTTGATTGAGTCTTAAGATAAACATATAGTCATACGAATTGCCTGTGTAAACATATGATCATTTGAATAAGAAAAATGAAGAAAGAAGTTACTTGCACAATGATACTTATAGTATTGGTTTAAGGCTGATTTAAACAAATAAAAATTTTGATATATTGTTGTTTCTTTGCCCATGTGACTATGCAGTATGTCTTATCCAAATGGCAGACAGGTTGCTCTCTTGTAATTGTAGCTTTCAAATGGCCATTTACCCTTTTGCAAGCCATGGCCTCCACAAGAGGGATTAGAATGAGGAAAATCAGTATTGTAATGTTAGCCTCTGCTCTTTCTTTTGTACCTCACATAACACATCTACATATAACAGATGCAAAACTTATGGTACAACATCATCATACTGCTTTTGTTATTCTAAAGAAAGCAGCAACCTCTGGAGGGATGTCCATGTTTATAGGGTGTTATTCCTGCACAGAATGAACTCCAAACTGTACAACTGTGCTAAACCTCTGTGATAAACTACATTCCAGCAGATTTCAAGACAGTACTGAAAGCTTTTTGTAGTAGTACACCTACAGTTCCCAGCTCTGGCACAATCACATTGCTTTCAATGTGTAGAAGAGCAACGGCTTATTTTTTTTGCAATCCTTTTCTCTTTGCAAGGGGGGAGATCACAGGTCAGGCAAAAAGCCATGCATATTGCCTTGTAATGGCAACATGCAACTAAGTAAGGAATGTCGCAAAGTTCATATATGGTCCATAAATAGGCAGTGAGGTTATTTTTTTCACCACTGGAACTTTGAACGTTCACTCAACGAATGGTGAGTAAGTGAACACTATAAGTCATAGTGAACACTGTTATATCACACACTAAGAACTTATCACAGTGATCAATAGCAACAAGTGAATATATCAATTGCAGGATAAGGATATGGAGAAAGATATCTTAAAGTTATCCTAACCTCTGTGCTGCTCAGCCATTTGATAGTGGATATTCTCTAATATGCAAACCATCACTGAGAGAAAAAGAAACACCAAATAATTGAGAAAAATAGGTAACCACTTAATCCAAACCAGCCAGGTCTCCTATTTGTTGAGACACAGTCAATTCAATTACATAGCACAATCTTAATTGGCTATTATGATTTTGAAGCTGGCTAAGAAGCCCAGCTAATTGATCCCTGCATGAGCGCTGACTTCATCTGAAGGGTGTAACATGGGGAGAGGTTCAAAAATTATCCTCATGGTGCTTAGAATACAACCTGCACCTAAACATCAGCAAGACAAAGGAGATGGTGTTAGACTTCTGGAAGAAGAGAGAGAAACCCACCCCACTTTACATTGAGCGGGGCTGTGTGGATAGAGTTTCTTCCTTTAAATTCCTGGGAGTCTAGCTCAGCAAAGTTCTCACCTGGAAAATTAATACAACCCAGGTGGCCAGAAAGGCCCAACAAAGACTACATTTCCTTTGGGTCTTGCAAAAGATTAAAGTGGAACAATGACTGATGACTTCCTTTTACCGGTCCACAACAGAAAGCATCTTCATATGTTGCATTATGCTGGCTTGACAGCCGTGCATAGAAAGACATTACAGAGGGTGGTGAACACAGCACAAAACATCGTGGGCTGTTCCCTGATACCACTAGATGACATCGCTAGGGCTCGCCTCCTTAAAATAATGAGGAAAATTCTCAGGGATGACTCACATGTTGTGTGAAGCAAATGAAGCTATATCCATTGAGAAAAATCATGGGGACAAGAAGAAATCAGACAATACGAGAAGTCTGCAAGTGGATTACAAAAGAGATCACCAAAGTAGTGCTGCCATATATTCTGTGAACAGTTTTGGGCATGGATCCATCTATGGATCCAATGGAACCACTTGGTTATTTGTTCCAGAAGGGAACAAAAACTTGAGTGCCTGGGAAATGAGGGTGGGTGACCAATGTGCTATCTTGTTTAAAAAAACTCCCAGTGCAGACAACAGAGGTGAAGTAATGTGCACAGGGTGAACATAGGATTGAAAGAAACATGATGAAGTGGAGATATGTACTTTGTTATAGAGATGCACCCTTTGTAGTCACCTGATGACAAAGAAGAAGTGTATATTTTAAAGACAGATGGAAACTAACCAGCTTCCTGGACAATGTCTGAGAATATTAGGAAGGGTTACTATACCAATAGTTTCTGGCACGGATGAAAAAATTAGGTCTCTTAGATCCAAGATACCATAATCCTGGGGGAGTCATGAATACTTCACAAAGTGGCTTCAAGAGGAATTCAATAGTATACCTGAAGTGGATACTGCTTAGGGACACAGGGAAACAGAAAAAATCTCTTCAAGTCAAATGCAGTTAATCAAATGCCCATCAGTTAAGTTTCTGCCATAGTTAACAGACTATTTATTTATTTATTTGTTTGTTTGTTTATTATTTTATTACTTTATTTATTATTATTATTTATTTTATTATTTATTTCTTATGTATTTATTTATAACAATTTATTTATCAAAGCACCTGTAGGCAGAACAAGAAACAATGGATGGGAACTAATCAAGGAGAGAAGCAACCTAAACTAAGGAGAAACTTTCTAACTGAGGACAATTAACCAGTGTAATAGCTTGCCTTCAGAAGTTGTGGGTGCTTCATCACCGGAGGCTTTTAAGAAGAGACTGGACAATGCCTTGTCTGAAATGGTATAGGATCTCCTGCTTGAGGTATTGGACTAGAAGTCCTCCAAGGTCTAGAATAGAGATCCAGCTCTATTCTGATTGATTGATTGGTTGGTTGGTTGGTTGATTGATTGATTAACTTTTGCTGACATATTCCTTCCTGACAGAGAGGAGCAGAACCACCTCCACTCACCAAATCCTCATATATGAAGAATTTCAGTCTTCAGAGCAACAGTGCCTGGTTAGTTTCTCAACGTGACAAGTTATGAAACCATAGTGTCAGAGTCACCATGCATGATTTCTTGCCCTTTACCCTACTTCATTATCCAGGCTTAACAGCTGCATGGAATAGATGACAATTCAGGGCAAGGAAGCAAGCAGTAGAAACAGAAGGTGAGTCAGGATGCACCCATTTATAGTGGAAGAATCCTGGGGATAATGCAACATTTACTTTTCCTGAAAATTGAGGCCATATCATCCAGATCAGATTTTAATATAAAGCACTCAGAAGCTGAAAGGATTTCCAGCTGTGCCTTTTGCAGATGCCATAGATGCAGAATGTTTAAAACGTGCCTTAAATTTTTTTAAAAATGAAAAGCCACACAATAATAAATTGGTGCAAGTCCCGTATATTGTTGAATGTCATTGGTTATTATTAGAGCTTGCATACATCAGCTTTAAAAGGGAAAATCAGCAGGAAACGACTGTCGTTAGCCCAGTTTAAAGCTTCTTAACAAATATACTTTTTAGGACACTCCCCAGACTATTTCTTATTCTGAATCAATCCTAGCTTGACTTTATAGGAAGTCGGAGCAGAAATGAAACTTTCTTTCTTTGGAATAAATTAAGAAAGCCAGCAAGACAGCACAGAAACAAACCAACCGAAAAATAAATCCTTCAGTTTTATTCTTCTTCTTTTTTTATAAAAAGAAGCAATGAAAGCCAAAGTGACAAAAAAAAATAGTCCTCTCCCCCGCCCGCACCTCCCACCTCCCCAACCCTTTCAAGTATATTCTAGTGTGTTGCGGGGAAGCATTCTCCAATTTCCCTCGTGCCCTTTTTTCTAAATGTTGGCACAACTGCCTGGTTTTCCAACTATGTGAAAATCACAAAAATAATGAAAATGCAGCTACCGTACTTTGTAAGCTCTTGGTAGATATTTTCTCTTACTTTGTCATTTTCAAGGGGGGAAACAATAGTGGCATCTGTGCCCTGGCGCTAAGTGCTCATTTGCATGCGCAGGCAGAGAGATATCCGTTTATTATCAATTTTATGCATTACTTCATTTCATGGTGTTAAAACAATTACATTCAAAGGGTTCAGCAGTCCACAGCCAAGCTATTCAGAGCTCCAACAGCATCATATAATAACGTTATTCAGGGAGAGACACATACATCATAGTTTACCGATTTAGAAGTAAAAGAGAGAGCAAGAGACAGAGAGAGAGAGAGAGAGAAGTAGAAGCAGCAGTTCCTATAGAGTTAGGGGGCAAAAAATCAGAGTTATTACAATGTCAAGAAAACCTGGGACTAATAAAGATCTGATTTATTAATTAAGAAACTTGGGCCTCTTTTCAAGCTAAAACCACCAAATGTGCTACTGCAGACAACAGCTTTCTGAAATCCATTTCATAAAAGAGAGAGCGAAGGCTCAAAGAGAAAGTTAGTGATCATAGTAGCTGCCGTATAAAATCTGTAGACAGATTTTATACAGCAGCATTAAATCTTGTTCGTGGGATAATGGGTGATGATAGAGTTTCAATGCCTAAACTGCAGATTTTTCAGTATAAATTCTAGATATAGCTAAAAAGAAGAGAGGGAATGAGCAGAGAGACTGTTAAAACATATTTCAAACTTAAATCCAAGTATTATCAGAAAGAAAGAAAGAAAGAAAGAAAGAAAGAAAGAAAGAAAGAAAGAAAGAAAGAAAGAAAGAAAGAAGTGAAAAGCACCTTTTTCTTGATTTAAGATAATCAATTCTTAGATTTCAGACAGTAATTATATCTTAAAAAGAGAAGAAACACTTGTATTCTGTATAGGTACTTGATTCAAGTAGGCATATGGCAATGTTTCCCAAATATTTAATAAAAATTGTCAATAAGTAAGTAGGGAGAAATACAAAAAAATCAGTCAAGAAAGGCACAATCAGATTATCTTATTGCGGTAATTGTAGTCCAGATCTCTAAAACAGCTATAGATTTGTTCAATTTCTCCTTTTCTTGGTTCAACATTGAACTCATAAAGGACAAGAGCAATGGATCTTGACTGTAAGCTCCTACAGATTTCATTTTTTGAGAGCAAGAGATTGTAACCTCAGAAAACCCCAAATATTACCTGCTGAAATAAATGGAACCCCAAAACCTAAACCCTCCTATTTTCACAATATCCCTTCCTACCAATATGAAATTTTAACCAGTCAGTTAAGTATAAGGTTCATTTGTTAGTATAAATCTTTTATTTTGCATTGTTTGAAATAGAAGGGCTATTTCAAAAAAGTAGTAGAAAGGTATGTATGTACAATCCTCTCTTCTGCTCATTGTGTTGAAGTTTGTAGAGATGTTGCTAGATACGAATTGTCCAAGTACAGCATAGGATTCCTTGGCTGATAATACTTTCTAACCATTAAAAAAGGAAGGGAGGGAGGGAGGGTAAAAGAGCTGCTGCTTAATTCTGAAGCTCAGATATTAAGTTTCTTGTTCTGGAGAATCCATTTCAGGAAAATTGCAATATGAGACCACAGTAAAAGAGAAAAAGAGAAGCCACTTGCAATAATATATTAGATAAGCAAGTAAAATCATTAGATAAAGTACATCCTCTGGTCTCAAGTTTCTGATGTGCCTAATCAAGCCACTGTTACAAGTCCTAAAATAAAATAATTAAACTGAACTCAATTAAATGTAGATATCATTTGCTCCAAAAGGCGATGTGTCTATCTTCTGATATAGCAAAGAGAAGTGCCATAACATTTTAGCCTAGTTCTTACATTAGAATCTCCTGATACTACAAAGAAACTTGTGAGTTTAAAGAATGGAAGATTTGTGGGTCTGTGGTCCTTTTAACTTTTCCATGTCCTATTTCTCCAGTTTAGAACTTATGTGATCGGGTAAAAATGTAAATCTTTAGAAAATCTGTAATATCCTATTTCTTTAATAATATCTACACATACTAAGGAATATCTGTACTGGTAGTCCTTGACTTACAACCACAGTTGAGCCCAAAATTTCAGAAGTTACATGTTTAGGTTTTTTCCACTGAAGATAGGCTTGAGAAAGCCAGAATAACAGAGTTGGAAGGGACCTTGGAGGTCTTCTAGTCCAATCCCCTACTCAACCAGAAAACTCTATACCATTTCAAACAAATGATTGTCCAGTCTCTTCTTTAAAACTTCCTGTATAAGTTTTTTCCAGTGCATTTACAACTTCTGGAGGCAAGTTGTTCCACTGATTAATTGTTCTAACTGACAGGAAATTTCTCCTTGGTTCTAATTTGCTTCTCTCTTTAATTAGTTGTTTTGCCTTCAGAAGCTTTGGAGATAGGTTGACTCCCTCTTCTTTGTGGCAGCCCCTGAGATATTGGAACACTGCTATCACGTTACCCCCTTAGTTTTTCTTTTCATTAAACTAGAGAGACCCAATTCCTGCAATGCTTTAGCCTTCAGTCCCCTGATGGATGGATAGATGGATGGATGGATGGATGGACAGATGGTCCGTCTCGGGGCAGGAATACTCAGATCACTCTAGAAAATGGTTGTCCAATAATTTCAAAAATGATTGAAAGAGTTTCTACTACTTAATCATGCTCAAAGTCAAGAATTTTTGCTTTATTTCATTCTTGGATCCTTTTCTATCATGCTTCCACCCATACCATTGCCATTGGTTTACCCTTGCCTTCTTCCACGCAGTATGAATTGATGCCTTTGCCATTACCTCCTGCCTCCAGTATCTTTTTACATTGCTGCTACCCTATATAGGCAACTGGGCAACTGGGACAATCTTGGTGGGATTATATATTGCCTCAGAGTTTGTCACTCATTCTTCCCAAGAACTCTCCTCCATCACGATGAAGGCAGCACATGTTTGTGTGGTCGAACCCAGGACTGGCAGACAAATCCATCCTCTGCCTTTCCTAAGATGCTGATCCAAGGAATTACACGAAAATGACTGCACACCATAAAATAAATTTAAATTGATTTGTAAAATAAATTTAAAAAGAAACCAAAGGGGAAAAGATTGGCTTTGCCTCCATGTATGGCACAAACCTACCTGTTCTGCCTTACAGGTAGCCCTCGACTTAGAACAGTTCATTTAGTGACTGTTCAAAGTTACAAAGGCACTGAAAAAAGTGACTTGTGACATTTTTTCACACTTATGACCATTGCAGCATCCCCATGGTCACATGATCAAAATGCAGGCTCTTGGCAATTGACTCATATTGATGATGGTTGTAGTGTTCTGGGGTCATGGGATCACCTTTTGCAAACTTCTGACAATGGGAAAGCCAGATTCACTTACCAACCATGTTACTAACTTAACAACTGCAGGAATTCACTTAACAACTGTTGCAAGAAGGGTTGTAAAATGGGGCAAAACTCACCTAACAAATATCTCACTGAACATTTTGGGCTCAATTGTGGTCGTAAGTTGAGGACTACCTGTATGATCTTGCCCTGGGTGGCCCTCAGTTATTTCTTTCCCAGTGTTTAAGTGCAGGCTTTGATCATCAAAACTTCGCTCAATCCACTTAAGAGAATACACATCCCTAAATTAATGATGTAATACTTTTAGAATCATCTAGAACAGGGGTCCCCAAACTTGGCAACTTTAAGACTTGTGGACTTCAACTCCCAGCTGGCTGGAGAATTCTGGGAGTTGAAGTCCACAAGTCTTAAAGTTGCCAAGTTTGGAGACCTCTGATCTAGAACGTAAGGCGTAACAAATATGGCTTTATCCTGTACTATATCACTAAGAGTATTTAGTGCTACCACCCACTTGTCTAAACACTTACTTTATTTGCTTAGTCATTATACATAGAAGAAAAAGACATTCCTGGTCACATAAATATAAGTGATGATGAGCAAAAAAAAAATCTTCCCACAGAAGATTAGAAATTCACTTGATTAACATATGCTTTGCTCTGTATTTACTCATCCAAAGGTATCATAAATCAATTTATTACCTAATGTTCTAAAAGAAGGGTAAAAAATTGCTTTGCTTTTAGAAGCATGCCATGAATTTGCTGTTTTCGGTAGAGCGATTTGCCTCATGAGAAATTTATAGGCAATTAGAATTACAGTCTCCAATAAGATCAGATTTCCAAAACCATTCAATTCCAAGATCCACTGATCAAAGGAAGGGTGATCAACCTGTTAATCAAGCACTTTCACTGGATAATGATTAACATAAAAAACCACCTGAATTCTGATGAGAAGTTATATCTACACGGGATATTGTTAAGGTACCAAAGATTGTTTTTTCCAGACATATTGGATGTGAAACAAGAAATACTCATGTACAGGGATTCTGTTAAATAAGTAAAGCTCACATATTTCATTTACTCTTTAAAAAAATCATCCTGATTCATGCTTCTCTGACTAATAAATTATTAATATGTATTTTTAGTGTCTCCTCATTGCGCTGGATGAACAAAAATTAAACAACAGTTAAAAGCGCATGATTTGGATTGCAGAGTGTTTCAAGAGGAAAGAATGTTCTGAGCTGCCTTCCCTTATGAATGTGGCCTGTACCTCTCTCATTATTCCTCAGATGCAATGAACTATATAGAAATAATAATAATAATAAAAATTATTATTATTATTATTATTATTATTATTATTATTATTATTATTATTATTATTATTATTATTATTATTCACAAAAATGACAGTGTGCACAGCAAATGAGATAACTATGCTGGGTTTCATATGACAAATCACTAGTTGAACACCTCTCAAGCGTTTAGGACTGTGTGATGTATCAGCGGATTATGTAAGCAGATCCCAGTAAGATGGCCTTCTGCAGCTGACCAATGGTGATTTTGTCAGTGCCAATTGTTTTCAAGTGTTTGCCTAGGTCTTTAGGCACAGCACTAAATGTCCCACCTGCACTGGTTTATGCCAGAGTCTCTGCAGTTCAATTCTCAAGTCCTGATACCTGGTGATTTTTTTCAAGTTGTTTCTCATCGATTCTGCTGTCACCAGGTATGGCAATGTCGACGATCCACAATTTTTTCTTCTCCACAATTGTGATATCGGGGGTATTGTCAGGGGTGGGATTCACATTTTTTAACAACCGGTTCTGTGGGCGTGGCTTAGGTGGTGGACATGGCTTGGTGGTCATGTGACTGGGTAGACATGGCTTGGTGGTTTTGTTATTGGCTGAGTGTGGCCAACTCAATATCACTCACATCGAGGCACGCATCTCCTCGTCTGGCCTCTCATGACTGTGGGGATGCGGCAGCAATCGTAAGTGTGAAAAATATAAGTCACTTTTTTTCAGTGCCATTGTAACTTTGAATGGTCACTCCACACAAGCAAAGTACCAGCAAAGGAAGAGAAAAAAAACTCCACAGACATTCCTGAGACAGGAAGTCTAGACCTGCTAAGAATGTAATAAGGGTTAAGGGATAGGCAGTTTCTGTAAGCAACACCAGAATGTTTCCTTCCTGCCTTCCTTACAGGATTAGGCCAGTAATTTCTTCTAACAATCAGTTCTCTGAACTGCTTAGAATGTTAACAACCAGTTCTAGCGAATAGGTGCGAACTGGTAGAATCCCAGTCCTGGGTATTGTGTTTAAAACTTTGTCAGTCTGTATTCGGAAGGCCCACAGTAGTTTTGCATGCTCATTTTCAACCACTTTTTCAGGCTTATGATCCCACCAGTTCTTTGCTACAGGCAGATGATAGTAAATTGTTATTGTTGTTGTTGTTGTTATTCCAGTCTAACCCAAAATCTAGTATTCCCTTGCAATCTCCCAAGAAAGTACCTAATGGAGCCGGCACAGATTTAAAGTCTGGACAATGTTAGTCAGATGTTGTTACATGTTCTTTGAGAGGCAAAGACTGGGATGACTTTATTAAAGCTGGTATCATCCAGATATGTTAGTGTGTAACTCAGAATTGGGTAAGTTATAGTTGAATCAAAGAACTGGATTCTTTTTGTAAACAACTGTTCTTTAAAGTGCTCCAAGGGAGTGAGGGAGAGAAGGAAGGAAAGAGGGAAGGAAAGAGGGAACAGTAATAGCAATAGCATTTAGATGTATGTACCACTTCAGAGTGCTCTCTAAGCGGTTTACAGAATCAGCTTTTTGCAGCCAACAATCTGGGTCCTCCTTTTACTCACCTTGGGAGGAAGGAGTCAACCTTGAGCCTGGTGAGATTCTAACGGCCAAATTGCAGTCAGCTGGCAGTCAGCAGAAGTAACCTGCAATACTGCATTCTAACCACTGTGTGGCTCAATAGACAGCATATTACTGGACAGTGAGGATAAGTCAGAACTCCAACAATACATAAAGGACAATAAAATTACAAGTTTGTTAATGAAAGACAATCACAGCCCTCGTTTATTTATTGCAATTGGTTTTGACAAAATAGTCACTGAATGTAGTAGAATCATCTATTAAAGAGGAAGGAGTAAAGAGATGATCCAGCATGGAGTCACTCCATGAGAGAAAACAACATAGACCAGACTAGTGAAATTGTTATCTACCTATTCCCAAGGGAATGCAGTCAGTCTGGCAAGAGTCTTGTAAAATAGGTGATCAACAATAAACAAACTGCTTTGGCTTATTCATGGAGTTCTTCTGGTTCCTTGTACCAAACATGCAGTGACATAGTCACTAAGCAAACTATGTGGCAGAGAAAAATGAAAGTAGGAGAGATGCTATGAAGATCACTACCATCTTTCTACCATTTCATTCAGATAAAATTTTCTCATGCAGTGGCCTAATCCTCCCTTCTTTTGCTCCGTTGCAGGGCAGAGAAAAGTGATCGCCTCTTGAGCTGCTTTGCTTCCACATTATGTCCCTAAAAAGTGCTAACTGATCTCAATTAGATGATTCATTGACTCTTACACAGGCTGGCAGCTGCTGTCTGAAACTGACCAGACCTTAATCAGTTTCACATTGAAGGCTTTTGTTATAAATGTGCACATTGGTTGGAAATGAAATTTTGGTTACCATTTACTAGCAATATCTTTGCAAATAATCACTATCTGAAGTAGTTGGCAAAGGAGAATTACCTGTAATGCAATTATTCTCTGTAATACCTGTTGAGGTAATTCCCCGTTAGGAGAATGAGCGCATACAGGGAGACATATTTGAGAGTAGTGTTTGAATAATACACATACAGCACACAGATACACTGTACAGTAAATGTAGGTTTTTACTTCCAGAAACGTTAAGCAAAGTCCAAAATAAGCAATCCAAAGTCATTCACAAGTAAATCAGTCAGTTTTCAATCCAGGGATAATCCAAATATCAAAGTCCAGTGTCAAAAAGCAGTTCAGTAACAGACTTACATTAAATCCAGTAATATCAGTCAATTAGAAATGGAGCAACAGCAATACTTTCCAACAGAAGGAAACAGAGATACACTCACACTCTCTTCTGAGACTCAGACTAAACAACCCAGGTTTCTGGCTCCATCTTATGGTCATTTAAGAAACCACACCTAATTACAGTTTTGCATTTTCTTAAAGATACAGTTTTAAAATGTTTATCCTGGTTTATATATTTCTAACCCAAATACCTGTTAGGTGACTTATATTCCTAACAATACCCATTCACATTCAATATTATGGAATATTTTGGAAATCTCACCTAGCTCTGGGAGATTAGATCGTGCCCAAGGTTTTGGAGAGTTCACATGGCTGTGGGACATAAGGGGGTGGAAGGGCATTGATGGTTCTTAATAAATGTTTGGCTCTTTTTCATATTTGGCAAACTGGTTTCACTGACCACCTCATCTAACCAATCATTAGAATCATTAAATTGTTTACTACATGGGATTTGTTGTCATAATAGGCTGAACTGTTCTCCAGATTAAACAGAATTAGAAGTAATTTGGGTAATTCAGGGAAAATAAGGCTTAACAGAATAACAGAATAAAGGAACTTGGAAGTTCAGGGCTGTCAAACTCCCAGCCCATGGCCCGGATGCATCCCATGCTAGCCGTGCCCATGCCTGGTTTAACAAAGGGAGGGGGGGAGCTCCGATACATCACATGATGCTGCCGTGATGACATGAGTTTGACATCCCTGTTCTAGTCCAACCTCCTGCTCAAGCAAGGGACACTACATCATTCCAGACAAATGCCTATCCAGACTCCAGAGATGAAGCTCTCACAACATCTGAAGGCAAGCTGTTCCACTGGTTACTGTTCTCACTATTAGTTATAGTGGTTATGTAGAACTTTCTCAGTTCAGAGGCAGCAACATTCTACTGTAGAAAGTTAGCACCCACCAAGAAGAATGAAATATTCGAGGAGATATTAAAAATGCAGAATATGATACCTCCCTGGATAAGAAAACGAGATACATGATCTTGGAAAATAGCCCCAGAAAGACTGGGGCATCCTGTCTATGAGACAAAAGGCTGGTCCAGCTTAGCCACAACACAAAAGGCCTTCAGTTCCAGGGTGATAAGATTAGCCTTCGCTCAAAGTCCAAACCAGGACAAAGCCATTAAGCCATAAAACGAATTGCCCAAAGCAATTTCATTACATCGACGGCATGATTCAACCAAGCCTGGGACTCAAGACAACCTACAAGCTTACCTCTCCATGGCAGTCTGACAACCAATCAGAATACAATTCTTTCACAGGAACAGGAAGCAAGTTCAAAGCCCAAGGGAGGGCATAAATCTCTATCTATCTCTCACCCATGTGCTCAATTGCCCATGTGGTCCTGTCCACCACTAAACCATCTTTCCAAACAGCCTCCATGTTTCCAGTGTCTTTCTTCCCACTTGGAACTGAACCCAGATGGACATTTCTTCCAACACTACTAAACACCAAATATACATTGAATAGTATAGTTGTATCAATTGTTTGGTCTTCCCTAAAAGAACAGACCTTGAAGAATGACATGCTGGCTAGGAAATGTATTAAAGAAATAAATTGAGAAGATTTCTGTGGAGGATTCAAAATTTCAGGAACCCAAATGCCTCTCTCTAATTTTTAAGAATGCACCCTTGAATTTCCTGACCATAATTATGACTGAAATATATTGCAAGCTTCATGGTGCTCCATTTTTAACAAAATCCTGTCTGCACTTGCTTTTCCCACTGCAAGGCAGAACCAGGCCTGGTTTCCCTTAAAATGGTGTTCCAAGTGAATGTGGAAGTTCATTGTAAGGCAAAACACTAGGGACAATTTTGAAGGAAATTAAAAGAATTTCAATGACCGGCAACATTATCCTACATATCCTTAATACAAAATGAGTCCCCTGTCGGACTCATTTCCATTTAGTTGCTTGTGCAGCTTTCAATTTTGTTTGTAATTAGCTCTGTACCTGAGAAGCATTCTTCTATATTTTTCTCAACTAGCCTCTTTGCAGAAAACACTGAAAGACAATGGAGGTAAGGATGCCTATTTCGCCAGGCTCCCTCCATTAAATCATATCATAATCAACTGTCATGTATGCTCACACATTTTGCACATGTCATATAGCCAAGACCGAAAGGTCATTTGAGTTATACCTGTGCAAGTTATTGCTTTCATTTACACAGTTTTCCCTTCTTTTTCTTCATTTTTTGCAATATCTTAAGCAATAATTAAGAGCTAATGTGTCTGGAATAGGGCATTTCCTGAAGATTAGCAACCAGCTGGGAAGGAGATGATATCCTGAGGAGCAGCCTTGGGCTGTAATCCTCCAGCTGGCCATTAATCCAGAGGAAGTTCTCTCTACCATGCTTACTAGTGGCCCATCACAATTCCTGGGTCCATTTTTCTATTGAAATGTGCTCTTCTACGGGCTGAAGCGCATGCTGCTACTGTTTCTTTATTGCATCCATCTTCAAAGCATGCTAATATTAATGCTCAAAATGTGTAGGCCACCTCATTCTCTCTACAATAAAACATCCTATTTGCTTTTGCAAAATTATTTGCATCTGTTTTTGTTTTTGCTTCAACCATGGGAAACATGCTTTTTAAAGTTTTTTTTTTCTTTCAAAATATTTGAAGGTAGAATGGATGAAGTATTAAAGCCATTTTCTTGGCTTTGCTTTAAATTTCTTACTATATTGTATTAAAGGGTAGCACTGATCGATTGTCTGGTTGCTTTATATTTCTGCGTTCGAGATGAGCATTCAAGGCACCTAATAAAATTTATATTTAAAAACACAGATGAAAATTTACAATAAAACAAATGCTACATTCATCTAATAATTACTTGCCTGACAAAAGTGATATGTCTTCAGATTTCCTAAACACCAGAAAGGGATATAATACAACTCCCAAAGGAACAATGCTGGAGAAGGCCCTCTGACAGCAAATGTAGCTTTAGGAGGTCTTTAATAAGTGTGTACATTCATAAAAGGAAGAGATGTCCCTTAGCTGCTTAGGTTTTTTGCAATTAATATCAAAAGCTTTAAAATATTTGCAGTAGACAACTGGCGAGCCATATAGATCTGTCAGCATCCAGACTCTCAGTCATGTAAGGTTTTAAGCTGCCTGCTAAAGTCATCTAGCAGAGATACAGTTTCTATTCAATAGCCAGGTCTAAATCCTGACTGATAGGAATCCAGATCATCTATTTTATCTAGGAATCTATGCTGATTCTTTCTCAATAAGCTTCCTAAAAAGAGAAAGTTGGGAGCAGGTCAATCCTTGTCTAAAATAACCAGATCCAAATGGAAGCTTCTTGAAAAGGACCAGAAGGAGGTGATCATCACCTCTTTCAAGAATAGAGGTAAATCCCCTTCCCTTCAAGGTAAGTTTTACTAACCAAGTAAAGCAAGGATCCAATTAACAAGTGGCCAGATTAAAAGCACATTCGTCCTTTTAGACTCCTCAGGATTTGCAAGTTTAAACCGATCTCAGCTAAATCAAGCTCCAAACAAATATGTTTATTTTGATTTTCCAGACGCTTGCACAAATTCTTTGCAGTGGTGTAGAAACCTATCTTCTGGCCCAGATTCCTTTCACCCACAGGTTAACAACTGAAAAGAACCTCTATTTTCTCCCCCTCAGGGTGTTGTGTTCATGTGTGTTCTTGTGATAAAGCTGTGAAGTTTTGGCTGCCCTTTTCTGGCTTCGGTTGCCTTTGGATGGCACAGTGGGATAGATAGTTTGTGCTGTGACAGGACATGCCAACAAATTGCATCGCTTCTGCCTCGGTGGCTGAGGACAATGGCATGCCATATGCCAATGGCAAGAAATGAATGGGTCTCATTTACACTGGCACTGGGTGCCTTCAGCCTGACAGTCTTCCGAGGCTGTCCATGGCAAATCGGAAAGTAGCACCAGACCGGAGGCAGCAGCGTGAAAGGACAAGGCATGAAAATCTTCAGCATTCATAACTTTATGAGTGGTGGTGCTGCTTTGAAAGGGAGGGGGGATTCAACTAGACTCCATTGTATCCAAATTATCTCATGCTCCCTGGGTTAACTTTATATTGTGGGAGGCACAATATAAAGCAACATTTCTTCCCTTGGGAAAGAGAGAAAGGGAGGGAGGGAGAGAGAGAGAGAGAGAGAGAGAGAGAGAGAGAGAAGAAAGTGTGCGCATGAATGTGTGTGACTATATGTTTTAGAGCAAATTCCATCTGCAAAGAGAAAACAAAAACACAGTAGGTGTCATGCTTCATGAATTGGGGGGTTAACCCTTTCTGTGCTCAAATGGAAACTGGCGCAAAGAATTGCCCCAAAGTTGACCTCACAGCTTTCAGCCCATGTTCCAGCAACAACAATGTTCATATTTGACCTCTGACCTTCGAGACAACCTATCATTTGTTTCCATGAGACGAAGCAAGGAATGGTGGGTGATGATTAAAGAGGAATGGTTTTGCTGACCTGAGACACTAATGAGGATGAAATGAGGTCAGTGATCATTCTCACGTGGCTAACCACGGGCGAGTCGCTAATCTGTTGTTAATTGTCCCTTACATTTGTTTTAAGGGCAGTGATAGAGAGTAGTAGCAATTATAGTCTTACATCTTTTTAATCACTGTAATTAGCACCATGATATGAATGATGAGGCATCTAAAACCTGCCTAGCAGGCTGGGTCTTATTATATAAGGTTTTTTTTAAAGCCTATACATATAGAATTTTTTAAAAAGAAATGCATGACAATAATTCATATTCCAAACTGAAGCCTGACATTTTGTGATATTGTTTTGGAGTCATATCTATGCTGGATTTTTTTTACTTCACAACGATAATTGAGCATCTGTTTTATGGGTATATATGTTATAGTATGTGATAAGTTGTCCGGAGTTGCCTGTGTATGTGCATTGAGTGCCTATATATAATAGATAGATAGATAGATAGATAGATAGATAGATAGATAGATAGATAGATAGATAGATAGATAGATAGATAGATAGATAGCTTAAGTGCTTATTTGTGCTCAAATATGTGGTGTCTGTCCTCAGGTTATATCTTTAGAGTAAGGAAGACTCCAATAGAAAAGCTACAATGGTTTCCAATGAAAAGGAATATCTGCAGCTCAGGGCATCCTTGGTGCTTTCTAAGCTTGGTTGTTGGTTTGCAGACATTTCATTACCTAACTAGGTAAGAACACCAGGAGAATCCTTGATGCTCTTTGGGTTTGGTTATTTGATTGCAGGAGTTAACATCTTCAGTGCTAGAAAGAAGTGGAATTTGCTCTTGTGTATAGAATAGCTTTCCCTGTCAGTATTGATGAGGTGTTGTTTTCTCTTGGGTAGTTCCTTGACTTGGGCTGTAATCCTCCAGCTGGCCATTAATCCAGAGGAAGTTCTCTCTACCATGCTTACTAGTGGCCCATCACAATTCCTGGGTCCATTTTTCTATTGAAATGTGCTCTTCTACGGGCTGAATCGCATGCTGCTACTGTTTCTTTATTGCATCCAGCTTCAAAGCATGCTAATATTAATGCACAAAATGTGTAGGCCACCTCATTCTTTCTACAATAAAACATCCTATTTGCTTTTGCAAAATTATTTGCATCTGTTTTTGTTTTTGCTTCAACCATGGGAAACATGCTTTTTAAAGTTTTTTTTTCTTTCAAAATATTTGAAGGTAGAATGGATGAAGTATTAAAGCCATTTTCTTGGCTTTGCTTTAAATTTCTTACTATATTGTATTGGTGGTAATTCTTGGTGCTCTCTGAGTTTGGTTGTTTTCTTGCAGACATCTCATTACCCAATTAGTTAACATCATCAGTGCCAGAAAGGAGAGGAGTTTGCTCTTTATATACTAGCAGCTTGCCCTATCAGTGTTGATGGGAGAGTTCCTTGATTAGCTTGTTGTTGGTTTTTATTTATCACATTTATTTCATTTTGCACTCCATGGTGATTCTGAGCAGCTTATACTGCAGCAAGATAAAACACACAAACATCCAATAATTATAAATATAAAAACAGGTTAAAATTACAAAAATTAAAACAAACTAAAAATCAAGGGTTTGAAGGGTAGCGGTGGAAGTGCCTTTTCTACTAATGCACCAACTATCTCCAGCTTTTTTTAAATGCTAAAAAAAGTTATCTCATTTATCTGAGGTGGTAGTTTCTTGATTGGGGTACTTCTTCATTATTGGTTTAATATGAATCTTGGTGTTAATCTCTGCTTATGTGGGTGTTGATTGCTGGTAATGGTGTTTTGGTACTTTTGTTTTCTTTTTGGCTTTGTGTTTGTCTCTTTTGAAAGGCATGTAGATGTTATTTTTCTCTCCGTGCCTGTTGATGGCTGATTTGTCTGAGTACCAGATTTCCAGGAATTCTCTGGATGGCTTGGTCTAGGATGCAAGGTTTCCAGTTTAAACTATGATTATGTCTAAGACTTCAATCTAATAGACTTGAACTGGAAGCAGAAAATTATTGGCCACATGATAGCTATTAGCTAATTTAATTGAGAGCTATATAGTTAGGAATATTTTACTATTGTTGAGGCAATTCTCTGCAGATCTTTTGTGCTTCTTTCTATATACGACACACATGTGTTGTACTGCTTGTAGCAAATTTGGGCTGTGTTTAGACTAAAGGACTACATAGCAGAGGTCATGTAGGGCACAGGAAGGCCTCTCTAAGAGGCAAATGAACAAAATCAAGTACTTCTGAGGGCTCTTCAGTCAATAAGCCTAGCCACAAGACAAAGGGAGGGATGAATCAGTAAGAGCTCTTTTTCACCCACTAATTTCCCTAATTACTTTCCTTTTAATTGATACAGGCTAACATGGGAGGAGAAATAGGCCGAACTTTCCCACAAATTGCATGAAACTGAATTAGATGCTCTCAGAAAAGATTATCTAATAAAGTCTTGACTCTATTTAATAGATTGATGTACTCTGTACTCTTAGACAACAATGTACTTCCTTTAAAAAATAACAACAGCATACATTTGAAATCCTAGAATTGAGCTGTTCTAGGTATGACTTCACATTGTGAATTCCTCCTCCCACTGAAGATAGTTCAGAAGCTTGGCTGATAGAGATCTGGGAAAGGTAGAGTTATACTATACCAATTCTGATGTCTTAAAGGTAAGCCATTTTGAGTAAGCTGCCCTTGCTTTTGCCAGGATGAACGGCAGACTATGACTTCTTAATTAATATTAATTTAAACAGACCATCTTTGTAAATTCAACATTATTCCCAATAGGATAGAAGAAGAAAAAATCAATTAAAAAGTAAATGTCTGACTTAAATTTCAGAGTTGACTCTGAATTGGGGCAATCTTAGACATGGAAATAATAGTAAGGATGAATGCATCTAACAATTTCACTTTCTCCCAAAGTTTTTTTTAAAAAATATTGCAGTCCTTCCATCCCATCTATAAACTAATTTGCAAATTTTGATCAGTTTTAATAAAATATGAATAAAATTATTTTTACCAATATAAATTAAATACCATCTGTCAGGCACAAGTGTTATATGTGGAAATAACAGGTTATTTATATCCTGTTACGCCTAAGAAAGTATAGAACCAAAGAGACTCCATTTTTGTTCGTAATGTGACCTTCTAGAAAGATATCTGAACACATATATAAGCATATCATATTTTGTAACTTGTTAGTCTGCAGAGTTAAAAATATTATGTCCTTGGCTGGAGTGGGGGTTTGTATTTTGGCTTGAGAATTAATGTAAGAAATGCTGGGTTGTCCTGACATTAATGGAAGTTTGTTAATGAGTTATTGCGTTCAGAAGAACATAACAGGAAGACGCCATGGGAACAAGGGTAGTGTCCAAAGAAAGGGAAACAGGTGGTAAGCTATGGGTGTGGCCTAGGGAATTACATAGTTGGTTAGATTGTGAACCCAGGAAAGGGGCAGAGACTGTATATTTGAACTTGTAAATATTCCCCAGCCTTTCTGGTATCAGCAGAATTCCCTTTTGCAAAAGCTTAATAATAAAGCTCTTTCATATTGTTCACTGTCTCTGGATGTGTTTTGTGATTTTCTCACAACTAGAAACCAGGAACCAAGGTTGTTCAAATAAATACAAGCTTATTCCATGCTATCTCTCTACAAGAATCTGAACTACAAACAGTGAAGTCAAATTAGCAGTAGATAAGAGTCAACAGAATTCACGGAAGGCTGAGCTTAGTTCTCTTGTGAGTACAAAGGGAGTCCAAACTGATGAGGCACTTGACACCTTGGACTCTGCCTAATCATCTCCTACACATTCAATTCATGGCATCTAATAGCACAGAGAGACCAATAATCTATGTGCCTTCTGTTTGGTTATTAAAGATGTGAATCCTGCCCACAGATAGTTTTTCTTCAAGAAAATGCATTCTCTAGCTGCCCAAAATTGGTCCCACCTGCCATAATATAGCTATCCTCTCAGTAGCATTGAACTCTTTCAGGGGATAGATCTCCCATTAATAAGTGATTGTAATATACAAACATAGAGCAATTCATATGTTACATTCCACACATGCCTCCAGAAGAATTTGCATCTATTAGATTTTTGTAATCAGCGGCAAATGCCAAGGCAAAATATTCTGTGAACCTCAAAGAAGATTTGCAGAGTTTTTAAGAAGCGATTACTTACAGGAATGCATGCAAGTTTCATTGAGAAGTTGATCGCACATGTTGTCCTGAACATGAGGAGAAGAGATAGAGGTGATACACTTAAATGATAAGTTTGGGACTGGCAAAAGTCAAATATCTAGCTAGCTAACTATCATTTCCAAATGTTAATGTATAAAGTGACATGCTCAAGATCTAGATCCTGTTTTCTGCCATCTCTTTCCAAGAAAATTATAGCTTCATGTCTCTAACCAAAAGAGACTTGTCAGAAACAGATAAAAAAATGTGCTTATTTTCTTTGACATAGATCAATTTAATCTTCAAAAACTCAAGGTGCAAAATATCTTTTTTTCCCCCTTCATTTTGCACTTTTATCTGACAAGAAGCAAGGCCACAAAAGGTTACACTTATTGTAGGAAACTCTAAATATTAAAGGCTTCTGTATTTTATTGAATTTGATTCTTAGAAAATGTCATTGTAGACATTTTTCATAATGTACTATTAGTTTGTAGCATGAATTCCGACTGTCATCAATCTGCCATCAAGTGTATGACAGTGACATGAGAATTAGTGTCTCTTGCACCACTTGCATTTTCAGTAATTCCCTGTTAAATATGGATTTGGCAATGCCTATGCAACCAACTTGGTGGCTCTCTGTGGCACTTTCATGTATGCCATATATAGAATAGCACTCTGTGGTGCTTCTATGTAATGCCATACACAGAAATATTGTAAAATACATCAGATGTGAAGAAAATTATCTTTATTCTATGTATTTCCATTTATTTATAAATTATTTCAATTCTGGAATAGTAATTTTGAACTTACTGTATTATTACTGGAATAGTTTTATAAGACACTGTTCTGTGGAATCCTTGGTGGACACCATTCTATTGAAATTGCATTTTCCCATTGTTAAGGAAACTAAAATTGAATCCTCAACATGATTTGATTTATGAAAGATAGACACTTTTCTAAGAGTTTCTTTATTGAAATCTGTTAAAAGCAGTATGTTTTGTACTGATCTACAAGTCATTCCATAGGTTCTACTTCCAACAGTCCAGTTTCAGTCCAGTCTTCTGCAATAGCACAAGGACACTCATTTACCATTTTGAAGACTAGAGATTGCCAGGTGCATGAAAACAGGAACCAGGACAGAGTTCAAAAACACCGTGAGTTTATTTCATGCAACATATACACCAGAATCTGATCTATTAATAGTGAAGGCAAATTGGCACCAGATAAGAGTCAACGAACTTCAAGGAAGGGCTGGATTTAGGTCTCTTCCAGGGATGTAGGGACTCCTGACTGAGGATGCATTTGACACTGCCCTCAGGCTGGTCATCTCCTACAGAGATCTAATCCTCTAAATGGGATTCTTATCCCATCCTATCCTCCTTAAATAAGTACTTGCATTTAGTGGGAGACCTTGTAGACGACTGAAAAGTATGGTTACACATTAAGTAATAACAGCATTGATCAGACATTTAGAACCTCTGAAGATGTTTTCCTAAACTTTTGTGTGTTCTGCAAGCTGAATCTCTTGCATTTATCTTCAATGGATCTTAGTTAACCTCAGTTAACCTATACCAGTGATGATGAACCTTTTGGGCCCCAAGTGCCCAAAGTGCATGAGCATGTGCATGCACACCCAAAATGCAAGATAAACCCTGCACGTGCATGCCCCCATGCATATGCACGCTCCCTGCATGTGTGTGTGTGTCCCGCATGCGCCCCCTCCCCCCACATATGCATAGCAAAGATCCAAAGACCAGTTGGCTGGTGAGAGCTGGAGTAACAGTGCGCATGCCCACAAAGAGGGCTCTGCGGGCCACCTGTAGCACACAGTCCATAGGTTCGCCACCACTGACCAATACATAGGATTGTATCCATGATCCATAATAACACAAGAATTTTATTGGACATAAGGTTATCTGTGGCTTGAGACCTACTGGGAGGCAAGTAGACCTGAAGGAGGCAAACATTTTTGGATTTACTCACACTCCTGGGTCTGTCTAGGGATTGGCCCAGTGGTTTGTAACTTACTCCTTTTACTGAATGACTGATTTTTTTAACCGAAATGCTCAATAGATGTCTGACCTCAGCCTAGTTACCTGGCATTATCCAACATCTCCAACCTGGGAAAACACAAACCCTATGCTTATAATTCTGATGGCCTGAGCCATATCCTTCAATCTCAAAGCAAGCCTCTTGTCCATCTCCTCCTCTGATATTTTTCATATATCAAGATAGGTATTTGATAGGATCAGGTTTTGAAATCAACAGAGAGATTTAAATAGCTGTCAGATCATTTTCTCATATTTCTTTGCCTTTGATACTTGCAGACTGATATGGAAGTTCCAGACTTCAAAGCTAGACTAACTTGAAATCTAGATTTTTCTTTTCTCACATTTTTAAAATGAGCTTCATATGCCTTCTTTTTCACATACAGAATGAGATTCACCTGATATATCTTCCAAAAAACTGTATACCATATACTATGTTAGCCAATCAGAAGGCAGCAAGTAGCATAATATACAGACACACTTAATCAGGACTAATGTGTAGTTAATACTTTATTCGATATTGAAGGAGGGAGAATTTAACATTTAGATTTGTAGCGTAACATTCCAATATGCCACAACTGCTATACTATTTATTTTTCCAAGTTACTTTGCTGATCTGTCAAGCTTCATTCCTTTATCTGTTAATTGTAAGCACATATTTTAAAACTGTGACTTGAAAACCACAAGGTTTTCTTAATTTTAAGAAAAGTGGGCAGGAATCAAACTGAAGTGGAGACTCATACGTAGGCATTTATGATTTATTATTCCCCATAAATTGATTCAAAATACGAAATGCCCAACTGCAAACCTTTTCAGTTGTCTGGTAATTGAATGTTTGCATGCAGTCCAGACTATCACTGGTGAATGCTGTAGGCTTATGTGACAGAAAGAAGATTGACTGAGAAAGAGGAGGGAAAAGGGTGAGAGAAACGGGGGGAAAAATGAGGCTGCCAGCAGTTAATTGACCATACAGATCCAATGTGACAAGCAGTGCCCTCTCGATGAAGGATGATACTTTTGAGAACGCATCTTCCTTTGTTGCTGTTGTAAGACTAACAGACTATAGTTGGAAAAACACCTCTTTAGTTGTGGAATCTTCAGGATATGAAAAACCAGGAAGAGGTTTGTTGGTTCATATCATCTACTACATGTCATCAAATAATTTCATGCTGAAAATTTTCATGTCTTGTCTGTAAGAGAATGCAGTAAATTGACAGTAATGTCAGTCAATAGGGTGAAACTGATCAATGAAGTGTTCATTAGAGAAGTTAAAAGTTTTTTTCCGCACATACTGTACACCCAAAAGTACCGTTTGTTTTATATAGTCATCAAACAATGAGGTTTCAACAGGAAAAAAATTATTTGGTTTGCTCTGCCTTGATTTCTCTGCCTTCCAATAACTTTTAATCAGTTGAGCATTTAAAAAAGAAGAACAATTAAAGAAAAGATGAGGAGAATAACTGGATGGTCTACCGAGAGCAAGAGGTTGGTTTTACATTTTCTTTAAGACGGCATGAAAAGAGAAAAATGATGTTAATCTCCTCCAAAACTGTTTAGATTTGTACAGAGGAAGACTGAGATCAGTGTGTAAATTGACAGGACTTTGTCACTCCCAGGCCTATATAGGCTCTTAGCTTCCAAACCTCCATTGGGGTTCCTTTATTAAAATTCCAAGCCAATCTATCAAAACTTTATAACAGAGGTGGGGAATGATGGCCCTTTTATGACTTGTGGACTTGTGACATGTCTGGCTCAGGAATTCTGGGAGTTGAAGTCCACAAGTCACAAAGGTGTTATTGCTCCCCATCTCTGCTTTACAAGTATTAATTCTGTTCAACCACCTCACAGTGCCTCTGCCAACATAAAAGCTATGAGTGGAAGTGAAAGGAAAAGAAGCTTTTGAAAAATACTGGAAATAAAAACCAAGCAAAAATGGGACCATTTGAGGACTACCAAGGGGTGCTGCTGTCCTCACAGTGTAATATATTCTACCTTGTGATCAAAAATTAAAATGAGCATGCCAACAGCACATTAGTGATTTAGTAATGCTAGTGGAGGTAACACAGTATTAATGCTCACCCAGCTTTTTAAAAATACAAAATGAAATTCAGCTTCCTGTTAAAAACCAGGATATGTCATAGTTATTAATAATGTGCTTGTGGCTCTGATATTTTCGGCAGCTAGGATTAGACCATGAAGCCATCTCCACATCGGTAGTCAAACACCCTAAGAAACCCAGAGAGTAGCCACAGATGGGATAATGGCATAAATACCTACATCAGCATCTAGACCAGTATGGACATGTTAGACTTTATTATGATTACAATATCTATCCCAGTCAGATATGTTTGCAGATGTTCACTTTCATATTTGTAGTTGTGCTGATGCCAACATATATAGTGTAAATGAATCAGGACAGCAGAACCAAACTCTATTCCTCTTATTATCATTTCTATGATTTGAGTGAGTATAAAATTTTAAAGAGAGCCACCTGATATAGTGCTTAAGTCATCCAGCTAAAAACCAGGAGACTGTGAGTTCTAGCCTATCTTGGGCATGAAACCAGCTGGGTGACCTTGGACCAGTCAAGTTTCTCTCAGCTCTAGGAAAGAGGCAACAATGAACCATTTCTGAAAAACTTTTGCAAGAAAACTGCAGGGATTTGTTGAAGTAGTCTTTGAGAAATGGACACAACTGAATGGTGTGGGGGGAAGCCTCTTGACTCAAATAATTTCCTTGTTTCTCTCAGTATTGACATTGCTTTCCCAACCCTCAAAAAAGTATGAGGAAAACAGAAAGAGCAATAAAGCAAATAATAGTGTGCATGTGGGAGAGAATAGAACATTTGTTATGTAAATGTAAACACAAATGAAGTGATACGCAGGAAATAATTTTTAAAAATTCAATCTACGTTTTTAATACCTACATTTAAAATTATTTAGCGACACCACCAAACATTACACAAAGTTAGGCCCAATTAAGTGAATATACCCCCAGTTCAAAACATGAATATATTGCATGGGTCTTGTTAAAATTAGTTTGGCAGCTTTGAAGAGGCCAGAGGAATTCAACCATTGCACAGAATTAGTAACATTCAGATATATACTTGGGACCTTCATATATGCAGCTCAGAGCTTTTTATTTGGTATTATGATTGTCAATACACAGAAATTCATGAAACCTGTAGTAATTTTACTGATTTTTACTACTTTATTTTACAGTATAAAAGGTGACTTGGTTGCATTAGGCACGCTAAGTGAGGGCATGGTATTAAGTCAAAGATAGCTCAAATTACACTTGGAGAAGCCATCTTGTCTCAGATAAGTTACAGAAAGAACAGACCAGACTACACTTAAAGTGACCTTGTTAACTTTACGAGAATTACCCTCAAGTTTCTCCCTGCCTTCCATGAAAACAACCTCTCTCATGGAAGTCAATTTTCTAGTGATCTTTCCATTGCAGAGCTAACTCAGTCACCCATTTCTGGATTTGAGGGTTACACTTTTTCAATTAAGGAGCACACAGTGAACAGAAAAACCTGTAAAACTGGAACAGTACAGAGACGTGTTATAACAATTCTTTGATGTACAGAGCTAATTTTAGAGCCTTTAAAATCAATTCTTATCACTGGCAGGTAAAGTCAAAAATAGAAGACCCATGAATCTGGCTGAGGTCAGACTCCTTTACAGGTTCAGGTTGATTGGTTTGCAATAAAACCACTGAGATCTGCTAGTTTTTTAATGAGCTTTTCTCTCAAGAAGTGAACTTGTATTTCCAACAAGGATTGTTCAGGAAGGATGTGCACTAAACAGAAACTCCCACCAAAACTCCCTGTGTGGTCTGGAATTTAGTTCACTTGTTTGCTGGGTTGTTGAGAGAAGAGGTTATTGTTATTTCTTTTAGTGCAAAACAATTAAGCACAATCTAGAATGGGAATAGAGGTTAAAGAGAACCACATTCCTGAATTGAAAATTAGATCATGTTATAACAGATGTTTTAAAATTGCCTATGCAAACAATCAACAGAGAAAAATATCACTATTTGGTATTTGTTTTTAGTTGAACAGTTGAGTATATATTTAAATTTTAAATGTCCAAATGTTGCACTAAGTGCTTAAAATGGTCTCCAAGTTGTAGAGTGCATTATTATTATTTTGATTAATATTTAATTTCTTTAAAACTTAGTAAGATTCTGATCCAGTCATCAAATTCCTTGCAGCCTAATTGTTACAGAAATAATACAGTTCCACTATTTTCAATATGGTGGCTAACAATGTGGCTACCAATTTTCGCTTCTCTCTTCACTGTTTAAGTGTTTAATTTTTAAAAAATGGGAAGCAACATAGTACAAGTGCCACAAAGAATCAGGAAATGCTCAGTTTAAAGAAATTTAGGTTTACATCATTTCTGAAAGCTAATGTTACTGAACAGTCCTATTTTCAAGTAAATTTGCAAAAGAATGCATCTATATATTATATCTAGATCCAGATCCAGATCCAGATCCAGATCCAGATCCAGATCCAGATCCAGATCCAGATCCAGATCCAGATCCAGATCCAGATCCAGATATAGATATAGATATAGATATAGATATAGATATAGATATAGATATAGATATAGATATAGATATAGATGGTATTCAAGCTTTGTTCAGGTATTTTCTCACATCATTATAGTTGTGCTTTTAAAGTTGTAGCAAAGTTTCAGCAGAATCTCATCTGCCATCATCAGGCTTCTGTATAGTGTTTGTCTGTGAGTCAGACTTTCACAGCCGTTTCTGTTTTAAATTTGGTGCTAGCCTACTGCTGTGCCAGAATGGTTTTTTTCTTCATCTTGATTGGTTGGGAGTCTTGGTCTGCGTTTAGAGCCAAACTGCACTAACAGCCTCCAATACAGGAAACACAATGTTGCCAGCCAATCAAGACAAAAAAAGCTACAAAACAGACAGAAGATATTAGAAACACCAATCAAACTCCAAGACCAATACACACAGACCAAGACTCCCAACCAATCAGAATGAAGAAAAAAACATTCTTCCGCAGCAGTAGGCTAGCCCCAAATTTAAACAGAAACAGCTGTGAAAGTCTGACTCACAGACAAACACTATACAGAAGCCTGATGATGGCAGATGAGATTCTGCTGAAACATTGCTACAACTTTAAAAGCACAACTACAATGACGTGGGAAAATACCCGAACAAAGCTGAATACCATACATGTAAGTACCAAAAACTTAAGAATGAATATATATATATATATATATATATATATATATATATATATATATATATATATATATATATATATAATATATATATATATAATGAATAGATATATAAAATCACCTTTCATGAGAATATGTTTTATTGAATTCAGCATGAGATGCTTTTGAGTAGACACCTCTGGATTTAGGTAGTACTGGAAGCTACTTAGATTAAAGTTCAACAATTCCATAAACACCTTCCAAGAGCTTCAAAGTTCTTTATAGGAGAGTAATTCTTGGGCAGATTTTTTTTTCTTTTGTTGGTTTATTATAAAAGTTCAAACAAAGAAAAAATCTTGAGTTCTGTTCAGAGTGCGAGGGTTTTTTTAAAAAAAAATTACCTGCCTGTCACTGTGGGGATATCAACTTCACAGAATGTTGTGAAGATGCTGTGTAGGTCTCAGGAGAGCTCACAGTATGACCTCAGGGGAGAAGAATATTTCTAGAAGGATTTGAACAAAATTGAATGCCTAAATAGAAGAGCAGCATTAATAGATAAAATGAACACAAGGTGTACTTCTACTTCTTTACACAGCAGGTAGTAGAAACAGCTAACCTTTCAATCTGCCCTTTCAATCTACTACTTCTGGATCACCTGCAGTTTGTTTTTCTGCTCTGCCAAAAGTATATGAGAGAATAAACAGTCTTGAGAAGTTGCTGATCAATGAAGTTATGATTTTATTTGAGAAATGTATATCCCAGGCTTTGAAAGATAGTCTTGGGCAAAGCCCTTACTGGCCATAGCTTCTACCCCCTTTTAACCAAGAACCTGAAAGTGGCAGTCTAACTCTTTATTCCATCCAGAGATATTTGGAATACTGTTGCTGGATTGCCACAAATATTATCAAGTAAAAGCAATTTAGTCCCAGAAAAAAAGAGCTTATTTTGTCCCTGACAGATTCTACACAGTAGTTACTTCATGACTATCCATGACATTTTTCCTCAAGATTTTTTTATATTTCTAGAATTGTAATCCGATGAATCTGAACTCAATGAATGAATTTATTATTTGTGTTTATCATGGTTTCCTGCAGCTATTGAATGATTTTTGGCCAATATACCATCTTTAAAATTTTTCAGCTTGTTTGTCAGATTAAATTATTTTTGTAGAAAAGTTTTTCATTTGTTGGTTTTTGCCTTTCTTTTAATCATGAAGGCCCAAGCATCCAAAATCCAATACAGAGAAACAAATTCAGCTGAGGTAAAAAAGTTCAAATTCAGCTGCAAAAAGATGTTTCAGAAGGTGAATATAATACATTTTTACAACCTTGGTTTTTTTTTTCTCTAGGTGGCATAACAGTTCTGAAGAGCAATCACACAATCTCAGGAAAAGGCAGGGACATATGGCTATTAGATATGTGTGTATGCTATGTTGTTTGTAAACTGCCCAGAGTCAATTAGATGTTACAGATGGTGTAGAAATTTGATAAATAAATACATGTGCTGCACTATACCTGAAGCTCCATTTTGGAATTCAACCTGAAATCCTGTGCAGCCACAATATTAAAAGGCAAGCAGGGCAAGCCACTAGAATATAAACTGACAGTAAACCACACTCCTTACTAGTACTGATGATGTTACCTAGTTTGGGTAATGAAATGTCTGCAAGAAAACAAGCAAGCTCAGACAGCACCAAGGACCCCCCACAAAATTAAAATTATGTGTTAAGTAAACAAAATCCCAGGAAATGCGCCTAATTCACCCACTTATCTTATCATGCTATGCTTTGGTGTTGCACTCTGTAGTATGAATAATTTATCCTTTTTATTTGTCAGGCATAGAATCTGTCCAGATTCTTTATGTTGCGATACTGTATCAAGATACAGTAGAAAGACTTAAGAGAAAAATGTCAGGTTTGGTTCTGTATTCTCTAAGAGCATTAATGTCATTACAACATAAAGGGGTTGGTTTTATTCCTTATACACTGTTTAAGGGAAACAACCAAGGATCGGGGTTCTTTTACTAGTAAACAGTAACTTAAGAACACCAGCTCTTTTTTTCTGAATTAAAAGACGACTTGATGGCTGTAGATAAAACTGATGCAGGGAAAGTATAAAAAAGAGAAATAAGCTCAAAAGAGACAGAGAACATCTTTTTACAAATTTAGCACAACTGTCTTCATATGTGCTATTCGACATCATTCAAATCCCAGTCCTATCATTACTTTTCGGCTTTTATTATCTTTTGGAGTGTTTTCTGTAACCCTTTAGTAAACATTCTAAGCAGCAGCCTGAGGCCTTGATTGTAAGCATAACAAATAAATTCAACTGAAATTAATGGGATTTTTTTTCCCCTAAGTGAAGTCCGCTTGGGTCTGAGATAAATTTAAATCTTTATTTTGAAAGTGGGCAATCATCCCATTTTGGTCATCAAACTGGCTCATGACCACGATCCTTTAAAACAATGGCCCCCAACCCGAGAGGAAATAATTCTGTATGAGAGGCAGACGAGGGTGCACAGCTCCATTTGCCTGAGCAGCGGGCATATAAGCCCACAAGTGCCTGCTGCTTGTGCAAATGAAGCCCCGTGTACAAGTTTGTGTACCTGCCACTTGTGCAGCCCAGGACCAAATGGGCTGTAGCCCAGTATCGGGCCACGGCCCAGTGGTTGGGAACCCCTGCCTTAAAATGATTATCAAGTGTCCCAAACAAATTTGTTCATCAAGTTAACATTACAGGTAGTCCTCTATTGACAACCACAATTGTGTTGCTAAGTGAGACAATTGTTAAGTAAATGAAGTATCTTCATGTCTTCTCTTGCCACCGTTGTTAAGTGAATCACTGCGGCTGTTACATTAGTAACATGGTTGTTTAGTCAATCTGACTTCACTGGTCAGAAGGTTGCAAAAGGTGCTCACGTGACCCTGGGACATGGCAACCATCATAGATATGAGTAAGTGGCCAAATGTTTTAATTTTGATCATGTGACCATGGAGACCACCTGTTTAGGATTACGAGGAAACAATTAGGACCAGTCCTACCATTAGGCACAGCAAATGCCTTAAGCAACAGTTACTCATCATGCTTCCTGAATCACTGACTCTCATTTATCATGGAGAAAGCTCTGCTGAATTGAGTAGATGGCAGATCACAGCACTTGTTTGCAAGGTAAATAAGTTTGGGATCTAATTAATACTTGGACATGAGACCACCAAGCAATACTCAGTCTGTAGACTAGGCACTCGGGGGGGGAATAATCTGGAAAAGAGCAGTGACAGACAAATCAAAGTCATCTTTTTCTTTAAACCTGAGTGACCAATCTATCTGGATTATATGTATGGAGCGGAGAAATGCTTGTTCTCCTTTCCTTTAAGCAGCAAAATAGAGTCAGTTTGGGCCAGTGGTTAAGGCACCAGGCTAGAAAGCAAGAGATCATGAATTCATGTCCTGCCTCAGCCATGAAAGCCAGCTGGGTGACTTTGGGTCTCTGTCTCTCTCTCTCTCTCTTCCCCCCACCCCCACCCCAAACACCCCTCACAGGGTTGTTGTGTTCTGCCTTATTTGTAAAACTAATTAAATACATAATTTTTATGGTGGCCTGAAAGTAATGTACAAGAAAAAAAATGAAAATACTTTTCTTTAACAAGTTTGGATAGAACACGAGAACAATGAGCTACTCGTGTAGTGAGGCCATGCTAAACGTTATATTGTACACATGCCTTGACCATTGTCTGCAAAATCCAAAGGATCCTCAACAAAGCTGAAAAATTGTACGTACAACAAGAGATCAATGTAGCAGCTATCGTTCAGCAGCTTCCGAAAGAACAAAAATGTAAATCTGTATGCACATATTACATGCATGCACATACGAACTGAGTTTTACATGGAATCTTTTCTTTGTCCCAGAGGGTTTTTGCTTTTGGCTTTGCTTTGTTTTTTGTTTCTTTAAAAAGAAGAAATGGGAATTTCAGAATAAGTTCCCATGCTGTTACATGCACTTAGTCAGGGATTTAAGATTTGTCTGTGCTCTCTGTGGTATTTCATAGAAAACAAAAATTGACTGCTATTTCTTTGTTGTTTTGTTGTTGCTCTTGAGCGAAGGGTGGGAGGGAAATCATGCAGAGAATTTCCCTTGTTGCCTCAGTCAGCTTTCCATGGTGCATACAGCTGTCTCAAGTGAATTAGAGGAGTGTCCTGAAAGCTGCCATTGATCTGTCTAGTCGCTTGTTTAATTTCCCATTGCACTGAAATGGTGCCTCTCTCTTATATAACTGATGCTAATGTACAATAACTATTTCCCTACTGAGATTTATGCCAAATATCAAGAATCTCCTGGGAATGATATATTAGACTTCAAATTTATCATCCTGAAATCAGGAAAGGATTCTGGCTTCTTTGCTGGGGTCATTCCTTGGCATACACATATGCAGTACGATTTTTGTTTGCAGAGTTTGTTTTAAATACCAAAAGCTATTTTATACATAAATAGATCTGGTGATGCAAACTGCAAGAAACCCATTCATCAGATACCCCCAAGCAGACATTCACACTGCACTATTATGCATATTTCACCACATTTGTGTACAGTGGGACTTGTATGCAGCCTAAAAATCAGGATTATCAAAAGAAAGATTAAAATAATAAATTCAGTATGCTGGTAGATTTGGGGAAGCTCCCATAGATAGCTAGGTAAACATAGGGACAAAACAAGACTGGAGATGCACCTGAGGGGTTTTAGTAGGTTTATGGTTCGCCAATTTATTCCTCCATGGCCTGGATCCTTCACACTGGGATAAGTTTCATGTTACCGAGATGAATGGAAATGAAGTGCTGTGTAATTATTAGTTTTGTTGCTGGCAGATCAATCATTTGTGATGAACTGCTCACAAAGGTCACGTATGACCTTTCGGCTGGAATTTAACTGGCACCACAGTTGTGATTTGCTCACAGCGGCAGTCCCCTGCTGGCTGTATTATAACAGTCTTGGCAGCATTAAAAGGCGGGCCCGCATTCCATGTCATTGGGCTTCTTATAATTATGACAAATGACTAAATGTGTTATTTTCGGCAAGGCAGTGGCAGTCAAAAGGGGGCACTTAGGTTTGTAAGAGGTGATGGCTTGGCATGCCTTTTCCTTTTCTTGACTTAACACGGGCTGAATCATACATGGCCACCCCACTGACAATCGAGCAGAGTATGAATCTCATTTCACAAGGTTGCTGCTGTTACTGCTGCACCAGTCGCAAGGCTTTCTTGACATCACCCATAGATGCTAATGCTGCCATACAGTTTACTGAGGAGGGTGAGACATGAGGGAACCTCATTAGCTTTATTTCTGGCACAAACAAATGGGACCTTGAGTAGATTTTACTGAGATTATTCATAGATGGGATAGATTGAGGGCCAAAAGAAAAACACTGGAACACTGGCCATTGGACACTGAAAAACAGTTTGCCAAGGCAGAGAAACTGATATGAAGAAAGATCTAGGTATGAGTAGGGAAATGTGAGGTAAAATGAACCATCAAAATTTTGGTCAAAGCAGTAATCTGAGGCTATTTTGAGACTTAGAATTGTAATTGGTTTGGAAGTCAGGAAGAGTCAGATTATTAATGTAGGACAGCAAGTAAGAATGTCATCATGTGGAAAATTACCACTACCTTCAAACTGAAGCCCTACTTATCTATGGTATACTACACAACTCATGCCCCATTAGGTCATTGTTCAGAGATATTCCCTTACCTAAATAGAGAAACAGAATGACATGGGACAAGAGCAACTTCTGACTTCCTGCCAGCTTTCCCCTTGAGTTGATTGTGGGAAGATGATGGCAGGGAGTATCAGAAATTCTCCTTTCCTTTTTTTTATTTATTTGATTCAACATTTATTTATTTGTTTGTTTGTTTGTTTATTTACAAATAACTCAAGGGTTATGAACATATCCAACACAACTTCTTCCTCTTATTTTCCCCACAACAACAACCCTGTGAGATAGGTTGGGCTGAGAGAGAGAGAGAGAGAGAGCTGTCTGGCCCAAAGTCACCCAGTTGGCTTTTATGAGTAAGGTGGGACTTGAACTCAGAGTCTATTGCTTTCTAGCCTGGTGTCTTAACCACTAGGCCAAACTGTCTACCCATCTCTTTTCTTTCTACTAGACAGGTGGGTGGCTGATCCTGGGTGAAGGAGGAAGCAAAGCATTGAAAGGCTGGTTAGGAAACGGTCATGGAATATTGAAAATGAAGATCAGAGCAACACAGCAGCAGTCAGTAGCATTGAAGCAGCCACAACCTTCTCAACTTTCATTCCCTCAGGAGTCATGAGTCTCAGATTTTGGATTCATTCTATAAGTTATCCCATTTAAGGTTCCTTGGCTCAAAATTTATTGACCTATGATACACAACTTCACCCAGTTAAAAGTCACGACAATGAGAGTTTTAATGGTAAACAGAATCCTAAACTTATTTTAAAATGTACTTAATGGTAATAATTTCTAGTGGGAAAAAAGGAAACTAGGATAACACAATCTTCTAAAACCTACGAAGCCAACAATATACTAGGTCTTCAACTCTCTGAATTCTGAGTCAAGCAGATGTGCAAAACAAATAAGCTACAGAAGGTTTAGCTAAAGAGTCACAAATTTAGTTTTCAAAAAATGTCAACAGCTTGTGTGACCGCCAAAACTAATTTATAAACACACTAATGCATTGAAGGATATATAGAACATTTCTTTATTCTCTTTTATAAAAAAAATAATTTTATTAAAAGACTTTATGTATACTGTATAAGAAATATATTCAAAGAAAAAATATAATAAATGGGAAAAAGGGAAAAAAGGAAAAAAAAGGAAATAAAGGAACAGAAATCATGAAAAAAGCACCAAGAGATTATTGCATGGATAAAAATGAAAAGATTTGGCATTAGCTACCATAGAGGGATGGTTGGTAAAATTGACAGAATTTTCTGAGATAGCCAAATTGACTTCTTTGATTAGGGAAGGTCATTATTGACATTCATCAATGACTAGAACCTCCTTGTGAACTTTTTGCATATAAAAGAAAATGATTTTATGACTTGTGGTTTTAAAATAGATTATAGAAAAAAGGGACTTATGGTATACTCTTATAGAGAGAAGTTGGATGAGAACTGCAATATATATAAAATTGCTGAGAGGACAATCAGAAGATGTATACATATGATATTCATTTATTCTCACCCTCCATTAATTAACAGGACAGTTTTGGACAATGGATTAAAACTGCATTGAATTGAAATGAAATGTAACTTTGGAAACAAGATGTGGTCTAAAAGGCATGTGTAAACTTCATGAGCTAAATACATTTATATCTGATTGCTGTCTGGGTAGCACATCACATGCAGACTCAGTGAACAATGCCTTAGGCTCCATAGAGGTAATATGGAATATAAATGAAATTGTTTATTTGTTTATTTGTTTGTACAAGGAAGTTCCAGACTTTTGGGCATTGCAATATTTATGTTTTGCCGGCTATACTACACTGAAGTTTCGGAGGGGTTGCTTGTTTATTTTTAGCAGAACAAACCCTTGGAGATATGGCTGCTCTTTTGCCAATGCTACCTTGTTAATTGCATCATGGACCTTACCCTGGCTCAATAACTTTTCCTACCCTCCTGAAATAAAGCAGCTGGGAATCTGGCATGTTCTGCCCATGGCACAGCAGTGGCACAGACAAACCTGCCACACAGGTGCCAGATTTGGAATCTGCACATCATTCAGCTGCCCTGGAGTACTGATCATTCAGTTTTGGCATCAGAGGAAAAATTTTCCACCTTGCACATATAGATTTTCTATATCATTTCACGAGGTGACTGTGATGTGCTATTACAGGAGCTGCTTTCACTTGAACAAACTTTTTCAAACATTTTTAAAAATCTTTCTTATGCTCAGTATTGGTCCATAAAACTTGTTTACTCATTTAAATTATTAGTCAGATTTAAGAGAGAGGAGAGGAATCGCCTTCCATTTGGTATACTTGCTAGATAGAAGGCATTAGTCAATTTAATCTAGTGCATGGGTGTCAAACTCATGCGGTCACGTTGCCATATTTTGATGTTTTTCCCCTTTACGGAGCTGGAGTCGGCATGGCCTGTGCATGACACATCTGGCCCATGGGCTGCCAGTTTGACAGCCCTGATCTAGTGGTTAAGACAAGTTGTGAAGACTGTGAGATGTAATCATAACTTAGTCATGAAAATCAGCTAGGTGACTTTGGGCCAGTCCCAGTGGTGAAATGCTACCAGTTTGGCCCAGTTCAGCTGAACCGGTAGAAAAAAATGCTACCAGTTCAGCCAAACTGGTAGTAAAAAAAAAAAAAGCTCCGACTATCAGCTGAGAGAATAAAGAAAAGAGCAGGAATGGCCCTCCCACCGGCCTTGTTCTTTTCTCTGCTTTATTCTCTCAGCTGTTTGGCGCAGCAGAGCCTCAGCTTGTGTTTCGAAAGCTGCATGAACGCATGTTAGGTGCACACATGGGCAGGCATGCGCAAAGTGCACGATCACCGAACCGGTGGGAAAACTGGTAGAATCCCACCACTGGCCAGTCCCTCTCTCTTTCATCCCAATCACCTCACAGGTTGTTTTTGTGGGGAACAAGGAGTATATACCACCTTGAGTTATTTATAAAGTAAGTCAATAATTATATTGAGTATAACTCAATAATTATAAATAAGTATTTATAAAAATAATAAAGGCTAATAAATAAAAATAGATAACAATCTATTCAGTTGCTATTCTCAATAGATATTCTCATCTGAATTTTAATTGAATTGGGACTTTCTGGTTTAACCTCAGTATACCAGAGAATAGCAATTGTCAGCAAGTAACAGCAGTGAGGTATCGGTTGCTTTGATTCATTTCAGTCTACCAAGTGACCACATGCTGAATTCTCTATCCAAAATGCTGAATATGTTATAACTTAGGAGAATCAAACATGAATTTTACTTCTAAACATATCCATGCACTTAACAGATACGATTATAACTTAGAACAGTTCAAAAAGCCAACCAGACTGTCTTGGGTTTATTTTTCTTTTGAAAATATTTTGCTTCTTATCCAAGAAGTACTTCAGTTCTAACTTTCAAAGGAATAAAAACAAGGAAGTCCAGTTGCCATTTAGGAAAACCTTTGGGAGGAGAGTCGTAGAGAATTGGTGCCAAGATAAAAGGACAGCTGAAGAAGGTGCCTGTTTCTTCAGTTATTTGGGTTTGTGGAAGGGTGGAGGGGAGATGTGGCTTGACAAAAAGAGATGGAATATTTCATAAAGCTGGACATCAGCTTGGAAATGCATTCAGACCAGGGGTGGGCTTCAAAAATTTTAGCAATAGGTTCTCTGACCAGTTGCTGGGTAGGTGTGGCTGGGTGGGTGCACCCTTCCCAAACTTATGAGGCCTGTTTTTCGCCCTCCCTGAGCACACCCTGCACTTACCTGCATCCAAAATGGACTGCGTGGGGACTCCTGGAGGGGCTGGGTCAGACAGGAGTGGGATTTGGGAGTTCTCCGAACTGTGCAGAATCTTAGAGGATCTCCCAAACCCCTGTGAACCCCCAGCAGCCCACCCGATTCAGACATTTCAAAGCAAATCTTGTATTTGAGGATCCAAATAACAAAAGTTAGGGTTAGCCGTTCTTGTTTTTTATTGACAAATCACAAGTAAACTCCCATATCTCATAATTGTAAATAACTGGTGTTACAATGTTGGGGGGGGGATGTCTTTAAAATTGGGCATGATGACTGTCAGTTATGTGTTGATTTGATTTGCCAATAGTTGTGCCAATGCAACTCCCTCCCATCTCAGTATTACATGGCTTTACACAACGGTTTCAGGTGAGGCTCAATCAACTATAGGCAGCAGCCAATTAGCTAATTTTGTTTGGAAGTTTAACAGAGTAATTCAATAGTGGATCAGTTATCTAGTGGGATGGTAGACTGTCCTTTGCTGGATATCTTCAAGCAAAGACTGGACAGTTCTCTTATAGGAATGCTTTCATTTATATTGCAATATGCTAAGAATTCGCTCTAAAGGTAACCGCTAACAGGAGAGAAAGCAATTTCTAGTCCCGATTTATACCTCCTCTTCCAAATGAAATAACTCTAATTATCAGTAAGCAGTTCAACAGGGCTTATTGGGCATAGGACTACAACCTCAGACAACTGCTTCACCCTGAAAATAATTGCTAATTTAGCATAAAACAATGTGTGGTCCAAATTCAGCCCTCTGCCTTCTTAACCTCGCAGCTCTAACCAAGTGAAGTTTATACTCTTTCATTTTCCTTTTCACATTTCATGTCCATCCAGACTTCTTTCTTTTCTGTTCCTTAGTGTTTGGGGTACAAAGAAGCAATTAGAGCAACAGCAATTATTGAAAGAGAGATTATTTCCTTTATTGTTCTTTGCTTTTTCAGACACTTTCAATTTAGGGGTAGGAAGAAGCACTTAAGAGCTGTTTGGGGGCCTCTTTTTGCCTCACTTCCTTTCATAATGATATGTTCTCTCGCTGGGTGATATTCAGCCCCAAGCAAAGGCCTATATTCCTCCATCAGAAGTCTTAATTTAGGAGGAAAGAATTAAATTGAAAAGGGCCTATGGGGACTCTTTGTGTAGGGATGAATATTGTCCTCTGTGGTGATGAACACTAAGAGAGTTAACTTGTGTCTACTGGAAAAAGTTCCATCTTGTGGGAACATGGTAAAACAATCACAATGTCTTATGGGAGCATAATACTAAACAGGTATAACTGAGCTGAAAGACAATCCCTTTACTTTCTAACATCCTTCTTAGAGCAAGTGTATTACTTAGGTATAAATGATCCTACAGTAAATACAGTATTCTAAAGATTCAAAGCCTTAGAAGTTACTCTTTTCCTTAAAAAAAAATCAGCATCCAAACAGGATTTAACTTAAAGGAACAAACCACTTTACTGTATCCTATTCCATTGTTGGATGATGCACATTCCAAGTTTATTTAGCACTAGACAGAAATTCCATTTATTAGATAAGAGTGAAAAATCCAGAGTTTTCTACTGTTTCCTGCAAACATTTATTGCTTCTATCTCAGAAGAAGAAGAAAAATAGCTGGGAAAACAAAGGAATAGAACCTTGTCAGAAAAGAGAAGGAATTGACCTGTACCAATAGAGTATTTGTTATTTGTTTGTGATGGTTGGTCACACAGTCAATCAGATGTTTAGATTAGATTTGACTTTTTTGTCCACCTATTGAGTCCTGGCTCCTCTGATGAGATCTGTCCATTATGGTTTGAACCTGTGGCACAGCTCTCATCCTCTTCGCACCAATCAAGCCTCACAACCCAACCATTGAGTTACTGAGGTTGGTCACAAGTTCACACAAGTTCACACTGGATTTGGCATTTTTATCCACCTATCAAGTCCTATACAAGAACTTGGATTAGGCATTTTATTATTAGCAACAGGGTGAGCACCTAGCAGTTTGAAAACCTGCAAATGTGAGTAGATAAATCGGAACACACTGTGGGAAGGTAACCACACTCCATGAAGTCATGCTGATCACATGATCATGGAAATGTCTTTGGACAGCGCTGGCTCCATGGCCTTGAAATGGAGATGAACACTGCCTCCTATAATTGGCAAAATCCACAAGGACTTATACAATATACTATTATGTATCTATTTTATTTTAGACAATATGTTATATTATTCTCTAATCTGACCAGGTATGATTTATCAACCATTATGGGATTAATTAATTACAGATAAGCAATCGTTCAGCATTAACGCCCATTGAATTAAGATCAGTATAACTTTTCAAATGCCTAAGAATGGTATTTCCACTATTTTACATTTGGGGCTGAGCAGGAAGTCAAGTACATATTGCTCTTTCCTATTCTAAATTGTAAACAAACAGAAATTAAAACAATAGCAAGGATTAAAAACCAAACCAAAACAATTCTTTATTTTTAATGAAATTTGCAGACCACCTGACTCCCAATAACTACAGTCAAGGTCTTATTTAAAAACATCAAACATCACTTAAGACAGAAATGCTTGCCAAGAAGCTGGAAAGCAAATGAGAAAAACTAACTTCCACTGAGGTTCCCAGCAATTTAAAATGTTCTGACCATGAGCCTGTGGATTAAGATCCTAATCTAGCGGCAAGTGGGGGGCGGGGGGGGGAGATAAATTAATATAAACAAGTTGAAAATTATATTTAGCCTGATTTTTTTATTGTATTAATGTAACTTTCCATCTAGCTATCATCAAATCAGCTTAGGTTCAGGCACTATGGAACTGCCTTTCCACATCTCTGGAGTTGCTTAGCAATTAGACCTGTCATATTATAATGTATTTGATTTTGAAGGAAACAAAAACCACAATGAATGTAAAACCCTTTTGTAAAATAATTAAGAACTGTGAAAGAAAGTATTTTAAGGTTCCAGAATTTTCTTCCTGATTCCAGGATGCTTTTTTTCTGATGAGAAATCTATTGAGTACAGGTAGTCCTTGACTTACGACCACAATTGAGCCCAACATTTATGTTGTTAAGTGAGACATTTGTTAAGTGAGCTTTGCCACATTTTACGACATTTCTTGCCACAGTTGTCAAGTGAACCATTATAGTTGTTACGTTAGTAACTTGGTTATTAAGTGAATCTGGCTTCGCCATTGATTTTGCTTGTCAGAAGATCACAAATTGATCATATGAGCCCGGGATATGGCAATGGTCATCAGTATGAACCAAGACCAAGGAATCTGAATTTTGATCACATGATCCTGGGGATGCTACAAAGTTACAAGTGTGAAAAATGCTCATTAGTCGCTTTTTTCAGCGCCGTTGTAATTTCAAATGGTCACTAAATGAATTATTGTAAATTGAGGACTACCCGTATAAGATGGGTTGTTGTTTGTTTTTTCCTTTCCAAAATTTAGAGTTTTAAACATGGGATTTGGTAGAGATCATCCATTTTCAGACATCTGGGTGAGAGATAAATTGATATAATGCCTTTTTGCTTTGAATCACATTTTCTTATTTCGGTCATGCCGAACCAAAATCACAATTTTTGGAAAAGCAAATATAACGACCCCAATGATCTCATTTGTTACTGGAATATAGACTGTGACATGACTTTGTTTGGGATATATTTTATAGACTTTGGTAGAAATGATACATTCAGGAGGAGGTGGAGAATTTCAATTATGCTTCCTTCCCTCCCTCACAGCATATATTGCCTTTCTCGATCTGAAAAAAAAAAAAGCCACCCTTTGTAATGTTGATCTTTACCATTCTTTTCCGGTGTTCTGTATCCTCTTTGTCCTTTTCTACTACGCACACAACAAAAATCAATTATTGACAGATCAAGATCAGGGGAAAAATGGTCTGAAATGAAAAACCACAAATGTTAGGTATCTTTCAGGGCCCTTTATCATTGAGGAGATGTGACCTTAAGTGTCAGATTGAGGGGGGGGGGATCCAGCAGGTTGAATTGTGCCTATTTTATCCACTAAAGTGAACAGACCTACGGGTGTGCTGTAGTGTCTAACTTCTGAATTTAATTCCTTTTTAACAGGGAAGGCCAAAAGCCACATTCTTAAGAAAGAGGCTCCTGAAATAGACCAGCTGTCCAGGCCTTTTAAACAATCTGTACCAGTGTCTTTCCTTGCTTGTCCTGATGCTTATAGCTTTGATTGATGATTTAGCATGTGGAAAACGGCCACCTGAATTTTCTGAAGGGTGGCCAATGTATATTTGACCCCAAGAGGCCCCAGATCAAATGTATATGCATTTCAATAACTTTGTTTTGATACCTGAAGGAGGGAGGGGGAAGAGGGGAATTGATGAGATTAAATCCTTCTGCCTGAGAGCATCTTGGAAAGGATCTTAAGAGACTGCTGTCATTGTCCCCCTGATCAACTTCTCTTCGTTCTTCAGGTCTTTAGCCTTTTCATCTTTTTTTAAAAAAGGATAAAATATATAATTCTTAGAAGAAGAATAAAAGGAAAGCATGCATATACTATGTGTGTTTGTGTGTTCCACGCAGGCCTTTTCAGTGAATAAAAAACACTTCACTTAAAACATCATGCCCTTCTGAACCAGTTCTGACCAGTTCTGGAGAACCGGTGGTGGAAATTTTGAGTAGTTTGGAGAATCGGCAAACGCCACCTCTGACTGGAGATTTTACAGAATACTTCCCTGCCACACCCACCAAGCCACGCCCACAGAACTGGTATTAAAAAAAAGAATTGGATCCCAGCACTGCTCTGTACCGATATGCACAGCAAATGGTCTGGAAACAAGATGAACATTCATCAACTTTTGTAAGACTAGATGCTAAAAGAGGGAAGTTAGGGAGACTTAAAAAATGATCCTGTCAGATAGAATATAGGTGGTCCTCGCCTTACAACAGTTCATTTAGTGACCATTCAGTTATAATGGCACTGAAAAATCGACTTATGAGCATTTTTCACACTTACCACTTTGTAGCATCCCCAGGATCATGTGATCAAAATTCAGATTGCTTGGCCACTGGTTCATACTTATGACTGTTGCCATATCCCAGGGTCACGTGATCACTTTTTGTGACCTTCTGACAAGCAAAATCAATGGCGAAGCCAGATTCACTTAACAACCAAGTTGCTAACTTAACAACTATAATGGTTCACTTAACAACTGTGGCAAGAAATGTCGTAAAATGGGGCAAAACTCACTTGACAAATGTCTCACTAAACAATAGAAATGTTGGGCTCAATTGTGGTTGTCAGTCAAGGGCAAACTGTACAGGAGAGATCTGTGGAAAATAATAATTGCTTAATTATTATTTATTTTTTTCATAACAACCCAGCAGCGAGGTGGAATCAGACTCTCATAGATGTTGGTATCTTCTGAATGGGACTAGTGTAGCTACTTTCAACTTAATCTTATTAACTAGGACAGTGATGGCAAATCTTTTCGGCACCAATTGCCCAAACCAGAACACATGTGTATGTGCGTGCATGTACAATTGCCAGAGTGCTAGAAAGCCAAAGACCAGCTGGCTGGTGTTCACATGCCTGTTTTGGGGGCGCTTTTTCGGGCCACTTTTCAAGTCATTTTGGGGGCATTTTTGGCCATTTTTCAGGCCGTCTTCAGGCTGTCTTCTGGACCTTTTTCAGGCTGTTTTTCGGACAGTTTTTAGGCCACTTATCAGGCTATTGTCCAGGCCATTTTCTGGTTCTTCCCTTTGTCACAGAATCATGACTACTTTTAGACAAATCTTGATTTCTAGTTTTCATCAACTCACAAAACTATCTCATAGAAGTTAATTGATTCCCAAAGTCTAAATCACACTGGTATTATGACATATTTCAAACATCAGGAGCTTTTGCAAAGGGAAGAAAGGAATGATAACTCACGTGTCATGAAATCTATGTGAAATATATAATTTATATCAGTCTCATCTCATGACTGACATAAATTTTAGATCGCACATCAGTTGTGTAATGATATTATGCCATATAATGACTTATTACCAATGCTTCTGTCTGCATGAATTTCAGTTCCATGGAAGACACCTACAGTTGCAAGTCTACTAGAGATGAGGTCACCTTTTTCTAATGGCATGATTGCACATTAAGTATATTTTTGTTATTTGATCCAGGTTTGGAACATGGTAATTGAGGCCTGCTTTCTAAATTAATTCCATAGTGGTAGCTGATTTACACATGCTATATGGATATAGATCAGTGTTTTTCAAATTTGGCCACTTTAAGCTATATGAATTTCCCCAGCCAGATGTACAAAGCTGTGACAACTTTCATCTACAGCAGGGGTGTCAAACTCACATCATTACAGTGGCATCACATGATGTATCAGGGCTTTTTTTCCCCATTTCTTAAACTGTGCATAGGTGTGGCCAGCACACGACACATCCAGCCCATGGGCCAGTAGTTTGACAGCCCTGATCTACAGTAGCCTTTCCATGTGATGCAAAACATAGAGCAATTTCCACTTGATTAAAGAATGCTATTGAACTGCAGAATATGTTTTATTTGGGAAGATGATTTTTTTCCACCTGAAAATTACCTTTTTGTCATTTTTTTCTCTGCCTTCTTTCTCATGTGGATAAAGAGATATCATTCTTTCTCACTATAAAAAAATCAAGCCTCATAAAGTGACAAAACCATGTACTTTTCAGCTCTGTTAATCAGTCTATAGCATAACCTCTTATCTTCTAAAGTCTTTGGATTATACTGTTTATATTCATGTAATCATGTGTAACATCCACTCAAGTCAAATGTTCATTATAAATTAAAGTTAAGCACATACTTAAGTGTTTTGATGACTTACCACAGTTTAAGTGCCAGATGCTGCCACCATAGCTATATCACATGACAGATGACAGATGATATCATTCCTGTGTAGTCTAACTTCATGTTTACATACAACATGGAAATAAAATAGGAAGTGAAATAGGAATATTATCATAGGCATTCACAGGGATCCCCAATGTAGCAAGCATGGAGTCGTGATCTAAACATTACTCTTTTTGTACACATAGAATTGCCAAAAAGAAAGAAATATATCTCTACTAAAACTGTAGGTTATAATTTTCACTTATTTGTACAGTCATGTCTTCATTTGAACACATTTTATGCAGTTATTAAATAGAAATCTCAACTCCTAAAAGATTTTTTTGAGAAAGGCCTGTTTCATATTTTACAGTCTTACAATGAAGACTGGAGGATCTTTTTTTTTTAAAAAAAAGCAGGGAAATAAAAATGCTACACAAGAATTGAAATTGAGCTTCCCTTATAAGGAAAGTAAATGATTTAGTGATGTTCTTTTTACGTTAAATGAGGCAGGAGATCACAAACTAAAAGCCACTTAAATATGATTTTAAAATTAATTATGCTTCACCCCCATAATAGTATTTAAATTGCATTTAAATTGACTATCACGTATTGGTTTTGTTATATAGTAAATGTCATTTTGTTGTGGAATCATGGTAAATATAGAAGTTTTGTGTGGAATCAAGATAAAAAGAGAATAGCCCATGACGTGATTGCAATATACACTCATGACAAGTGTCAATAGCAGAAAACCAAGCATCTGGCTTGAATTCTATAAAGCAAGCATATTAAATCTATACTTAATAATAGCATAGAATATAGAATAATAGAATTAGAAGGGACCTTGAAGGTCTTCTAGTCCAATCCCCTGCTCAAAAGCAGGAGGCCCTGTACCATTTCAGACAAATAGTTGTCCAGACTCTTTTTGAATTTTATTTCATCCACGCCCACCCTGGGCCCCCCAAGGTCAAACATAACCCTGATGTGGCCCTCAATGAAATCGAGTTTGACACCCCTTCTATAGAGTGATCTAGCTCAATGTTATAAACTACTCTCTCCCCAGCAATAAGACTCAGTGGCCCCGATCTGCTAGCCTTTGTAAGACATTAAAAACTTTCTTCCCAGGCATTTCGACCAAAATATCAGCTCTCTCAGGAGTTAGCATGATGTGGTTGATGACGGATTTGAATGTCTTTTCTAAGTTTGTTTTTTATTATAGTTTTTTAATGTTTTCTCAGGCTACCAGATTTTGCTTTGTCATGTGAACCACAAATATGAAAACAAATGTTTTTAAATGGTACTGTGTTTTTATAAAGCAGAGCCTTAAAGGGGGCACTTACCGTGAACATCTTTATTTACTTTCAACCGTGGCACATTTTTATCCAAATATTTAAAAGGAGTAAATGCTTTTTCTTGTGGCTCAACCTCTAAAGCTTTTATATCTGCTGCTTTCTGATAAAGGGAATATATTTATGCTTCATCTCAAAACATTGTGACTAATGTAATTATTTTTTTAATGTAAACTGACCGATGTAGTTATTTTTATAAAGTTTTAGCCCTTCTAAAAGATTTAAAGAGAGAGAGAGAGAGAGAGATTTTAAGCTCCACATAATCTTCTGTCTATGTTATTATTTTTCTCTTTTGAATTGTTAATAAATTTAAATTTATTCAAATGAGTCAGTAAAATGAGGAGCCAGATTCTTGGTGGCAATATGGTGACTCTGTAAACTGCTTAGAGAGGGCTGTAAAGCACTATGAAGCAGCTTATAAGCCTAAGTGCTAGTGCTAGTGCTAAATTATAGCTACACACTAGCCTCAGTTTGCACCAAAAAGCTGTTCCTTTGTAGGTGGAGGATTCCTGCTTTCTCAGCTTTTGACCCAAAATTGATCATCACAGAGGCCTAATTTAAGTGGCGGGGGGAATAAAGACAAGATGAGACAACCTTTCCATCTAATAGAAGATTAGGATCATGCAGCATTATCATATTAAACTCAAGTCTTTCACTAAGCCAAAATCCTACACGATTCTACAATTATGTAACAATTATGCTAGATGAAACCAAGGCCTTACTCATTCAACATCCTGTTTATCATGTTGGCCATAAGGAAGAGGCAACAACAATTCTTTTCTCCTGTTATTGATCCACAAACACAGTATTTAAAAACACGTTAACCTCTGAATCTCAAAGAAGCTCATGGCACCTTGACAAAATGGAGACATCCTGTATTTACATGAATGTAACTGTAATCTTCTTTTTTCGTGTGTGTGTGTGTGTGTGTGTGTGTGTGTGTGTGTGTGTGTGTTTTCCAGCATAATTCTGGAACACCTCGAGCAATTTCAACCAAACTTGGTACACAGATGACTTACCCTCTGGAAACAAATGGGGGTAAGACACCCCTAACACCCCTTGGGGGAGGTGCCTTAAAATGACTTCTACTCTACAGCACATGGGACTTCCCTTAGTAATGGCTTCACAGTACTCCACAAGGGGGCTCCGTCTCAGCCCTTCAAGAAAATGTCAGGCTATTGGCCAAGTACAATCAAAAAAATGAAACACCAGCATAGACAAGAAACTCCCGAGGAGCGGAATAAAAGACTTTCAACGCAGTGTGAGAGACAGTACAACAGCATGAGTCCCGACTACAGGGTTTTCCTGTGGTATATAGGATTGGGATAAATAAATATCCGGGCAATACAATTTATTTGTAGAAATATAAAAATAGATTCATAATATTCGAGAGGGCTGCAAGCTTCCTGGAGATGTCTGTGATTGAAGTTTCTTTCCTGTACTGGGATCAATCAGTCAAATTCTCTAAGCTGTCTGGTTTTTGAACAGTGGCTTTAACAAAAGTGCTACAGTCTGCTGTACATGCAATCTCAGCGCCGATTACTTTTATCTTTTCATCTTTTGTTTTTTTTTTCTTAGTAATCTTTTCCTCCAGAGATTTTGTGTGCAGAAAGTAAGTCAATTCTCTGAGTTGACTGCTTTATATCTTCTTTGACCACCGGTGTGCCCCCAAATGACCTTTCAGAGATCATTATTTAAAAAAAATAAAATAAAATAAATAAAACCTGTAAGCATTTTCAATAGCAGAAAACCGAAAGCTTGATTTCTTCCAAAACAAAGGAAGAAAGAGAACAGAAGAAAACAGATTTTATATTTTTTTATTTACAAAATGGATTCCCTAATTAAAGGAAACTAAATAATATATGAAATGTCACAGCAGGATTTTTAAAAAAAAAATGATTTAAGGAAATTTTTGTAGCCCTATTAAAATCAGTGGAACTTAATGGATAAGAATAGAGGTAGAAGGGACCTTGGAGGTCTTCTAGTCCAACCCCCTGCTAAAGCATGAGACCCTATACCAGTGACTGGACAAGTGGCTGTCCAGTCTCTTCTTAAAAACTTCCAGTGATGGAGCACCTACAACTTCTGAAGGCAAGCTATTGCACTACTTAATTGTCCTCACTGTTAGAAAGTTTCTCCTTAGCTCTAGATTGCTTCCTTTGCTTCTGTTTCTTGACTTGCCTTCTGGTGCTTTGGAAAATAAGAAGAACCTTATTTAGACAGGATCATGCCTTTACATTTCTAGATATAGAATAAATTTAGGGCAATTTGGGAGATATTTGTCTTAAGTTTGAAAAAGACAAGTGCGTAGATTTTTTTTAAGTAGAATAAATCTATGTAACTTCTAATTGAGCATACTCCTAAGTAAATATTCATTGGACTGAAGTTTTCACCAATTTTCCTATCACAATCCAATATCTACTTTATTCTGATTGCATTCCAGACTTGCATGAGTAACACTGCTTCCCTACAATTTGTACATTACTAAATGCTGATATTAAAATACCCTTGACACATTAGCCCTGTATGCAGGGATTCTTTGATATTCTTCACCATTCAAAATCATTTTGGGCCATAAACAAATACTAACAGTGAGTCATTTACCAATGTTCAAAAGCACTACTTTTGCAACATAGATGCTTGGTTCACCTTACTGTTTACACCGCTAACTACTCATTTTCTCATACTGCGAAAATACTGCATAAATATAATTATTATTTGCTACTGCATTGAAGTTTAACGCAGGGCTCTTAGTACAGTATTTTTATTCAAAAGCTTTAAAATGTAGAAACATTTTGAAATGAATTAAAGTGGTGGTATGAATTGTATGAACCTTTATCTGGATCACAAATGTAATATTAATATAATTTACTGTGAGTTTCTTTCAGCATAAGAAATCACTGCTAAAAAAATTTCACACAACTGAGATGTAGTGGTGGAAAATGCATACTTTTGGCCTTGATAGGAGTTCATAAATATAGTCTTTATTTTGGTAAGGTTTCCAATCAAACCACAAGTTTTTATAAGCAAAAACTAAAATAATTCAGTAAAAATCAAGGCTTCTTTTATTACAGAATGCAAGGGAATTGTTTGGCAAATAGGTCTTTTCCCTTGCATTATTATATAATAAATGCAGACATGAGAAATTCCCTGTTGGACAAAGTGGCTGCATTTATTTGTGCAAAGTGATGCTCCTTGACCCAAAAAGTAAAGCCAGAAAAATAGGAGGAGGAGGAGGAGGAGGAGGAGGAGACTGTTCAACTATTTACAAGTCTGCACTACTATTACTATTAATCTTCTCATCACTCCTAATCACCCATCCCCTCCCATTTGTGATTGTATGACAGTAACTTTGTCGCTTCTATCCGTATGATTTTTATTGACTGTTTACTAGTATGATTTGATTGCTTATTGTACCCTATGACTATTATTAAGTGTTGTACCTCGTGATTCTTGACTCTTGATGAATGTATCTTTTCTTTTATGTATACTGAGAGCACCAAGAAAAATTTCTTGTGTGTCCAATTACACTTGGCCAATAAAATAATAAGGAGGAGGAGGAGGAGGAGGAGGAGGAGGAGGAGAAACTCAAACAAAAACCTTGGGGGTCTATATAGTTCAGCCAAGCTGAGGCAAGTGCCACTCCTTTCTTTAATTAAGAGAAATTTTTTGAACAACATAAAGACTGGAGGATTGGGAACTAACCAGACACCATGGTATTTATTCTGAAATCTCCAAATGTAGCACTGTGTGGTCCTTGGTGCCCTCTGAGTATGTTTGTTTGTTTGTTTTTGCAGAGGTTTTGTTACCAAATTAAGCAACATCTTCAGTGCTAGCAAAACCTCTTTCATGATAATAACATCTCACCTTTATTATTTTTATAAATAACTCAAGGCAGCAAACATACCTGATAATCTTTCCTCCTATTTTCCCTACAGCAACTGATCTATGAGGTGAATTGAGCTGAGAAGGAGATACTGGCCCCAAATCACCCATGCCTAAGGTGGGACTAGAACTTAGAGTCTTCTGTTTCTAGCCTGGTGCCTTAAAACACTAGACCATACTGGCTCTCTGTTGTTCTCTATTATCTATCTTCAATTCTTATTTTAGTTCTTTTCTGGATTTTCATTAGTGATCTTTCTGTGCTTAGATCTGCATCTCTGCTATATAGGAAATTATGTGTAAAATTTAAAATCCTAAGCAATATATGCCAGCCTCTTCCCAATGCAGCAAGCAAATCAAAATTATCCCGCTGGTAATGGAGGTTTCAAGCACCAAAAGGTTTATGAGCCCAGCCTATTTTCTAAGACAGGGCTGAGTGCTCGCCTTTCCTCTTTTACATGAAGTCATGGCCAGTCACATATCTTGAGGGTATAATTGTGTCAACAGGTGAAAGAAAAGTAGACGCTAAGAAAAAAATAACACAGGATAAATTTTCTAAATGTATTTTTATACTTGATCATGTAGAGTGATACATACAGAATGGTAAAAAAAAAAAGCTGAAGTAACAGTCTACATATTTTGTATAAATAAGGAGAGGAATCTCGCTATGAAAATAATGGGAGGCTTAATTATGTGCAATTTGCCTCAACTGAATAGCTGATATAGTATTCTCCTGCAAGATATATATTATATATTAACAATAGAAGGAAAATTACCTTGTTTCTTGTTCACCCAGTTATTTTTCCAACCACTCTCTTTGAAATAAATTTATTAACATAGTTCATATTAATTAAAGGTAGTTCTAATACTGTTTATTGAAACTAGATGTTCTAGAAGAGCTAGGTGAATTTCCAGTGCTGTTGTAAAACAAAAAAAAACCCAAAACATTCTGAACATGTAAGAAACTGTCATTTGGTATAAATCTTCATGCCACCTTTGTGCCTATTTGTCTATTTATTTAATATACATGTTAGTCTTGGAGCAAAGTCCCCCTGAAAACAGTGAGAATTATTTTCATATAATATATAATGCCGTTTGCATTAAGCCAATGGATATGTGTATCTCATTAATAAATAAACAAACAAACAAACAAACAAATAAATAAATAAAACCACACCATTGTAATCACTAGATTAGCACTGTTGGCAGCCTGCCCATACAAAACATACAAAACACTCAAGAACATCTGTATATAGACATGGGGCATAAACTAAAGTAGCTGCAATATTCTACTCTCAGTGTTCCAAAACTTTGTGTCTGAAAAAAGGGGCTCCTCTTAACTGATCAAAAGCTAATTTTCTCTTCCTGTCCAGATAATGAATTTCTAACCCATTATCTGCAATTATAGTGTCTGTGTCATTTTTCAAGGCCAGCCCAATATAAAGTACATTGTATTGCAATAATTTTGCTAAGAAATGGTAAAGTATGGCTCACTCTTTTTCACTGCTTCCAGGCCTGTGAAATGGTGCAACTGGTGAGTCCACCAAAGATGGAGGTCCTTCCCAATCATGGTTTTCACATACTGCTATATCTACAGCTGTGATTTTAGGAAAATATCCAGATAACATGCTAGCAAGGTCAAGGGAATTTCTACATCATCAAGGGCTCTAAGCCAAGCAACTATGATATCTGAACATTTCTGAAACAACAATCATTCAATCTTGCTTTGACTCAGCCGTTGTTTGTTTGCCTTAATCTGGTCCCTCACTGCCTTCATGCATCAGGTCAGGATTTAAACTTCTTCTTTTTTTTGTTCAATCTGGAGTCAAGATTATCTCTGGCATTTCATGAGAGCCAACCACACTTGGTATCCAGTTCAGAACGAATTTGAGTGGTTTGGTTCCCCCATAATGTTTAGCAAATCACTTACAAAGATGAACTGGGAAATCATCCAACATCCCAGAACCCCAAAACAAGTGAGTCACTCTAAATATAACTGTTGGTCTCTTATTCCACCGACTCAATAAAAACAGGGAAATGTTGGTGCTTTGCTACTCTTACAGACATAATGTAGACCTGAATATGGGCTCATACCTGTGAATAGTCATCCTCCGCTTTCTGCCAGCACCATTATAGATGTCTTCTTTTGCACTTCACCTCCCAGAGCTTCTTGTTAAATCAAGTAACCCCTGAATCACTACCCTAAAAGAGGCCATCAGGAACAATGCTGTTGAATACCCTGAAAACCTATGCATTCAATATATTCAATTCAATTCATCAATCAAGTGCCCCATTGGGTCAAAGGAATTTCACCAAATGCCATTTGGAAACAAAGAAGGTTAGTAAAGCACCTGGGGTGACCAATTTAATAGGACAATTCCTTCTATGGAAATTAGTGGAGGGGGTGGGTTGAGTTTCATGGCAACCACCTAGTGATTTGGCCCTGACAACAAACTGATGTTAATGTCCTCTTTCTCCAGGTCACATATTAGCTGCTGTGAAGTGGAAATCAAATCCAGCATATTAGTTCCCCAAATGAGTTGGCAGTGTAATGACTTGAAACAAGAGAGAGAGAGAGAGAGAGAGATATGAAATTGAAGAGCTCAGGAATGGAACTGGCTGAGCAGTAGGACATCAGCACACCAGCAAAAAGGCCCAACACCTGGTATTACAGCAACATATAAAAGGACACACATACAGCTATGTATGAAACAACACATATGGTGATCACCAGATTTTCATAGGATACCAAAGCCAGTTCTTTTTTCCTATGCCAAAATGCAGGCAGAGAAATTTTGATAGATGTAGCAATAGCACTTAGACTTATTTATATACCACTTTACAGTGCTTTACAGCCCTCTCTAAGCAGTTTGCAGAGTCAGCATATTGCCCCCAACAATTTGGGTCCTCATTTTACCCACCTTGGAAGGATGGAAGGCTGAGTCAACCTTGAGCCTGGTGAGATTTCAAATGCCAAATTGCAGGCAGCTAGCAGTCAACAGAAGTAGCCCACAGTACTGCATTCTAACCACTGCGCCACCACAGCCCATGTACTATATATCTCCATCTTTACCTAGCCAGGTTTCTGCAATATGTGCTATATCTGCTCATTCCTCATAGAGGAGAAATTATTGCTACATATAGACTGGTGTTCAGTAGAACTAGCCCAGAATCTCTGGAGATCCAGTCCCCAGGTCCTTCATTTGATTCTGGAGGCCTAGGAACCAAATGTAGACTTTCTGATAAGGGTTGAATAAGCATAGCAGGCACCTTTTCTTGTGTTCATAGTCTTCCATCTTATATTCAAGGGCTGGTTTAATTTCTTTAATAATTCCCAGCACTAACGATGTCTATTTAAGAAATCCTCTTAAAAGTTTGTAACATTAATTTAATGGAAAGATGCCAATACCACTCTAAGAACTCTATTAGATTTTCCCCCTGTTAAATTAATGTTACTAACTTTTAATGGATGTTCTAATTAGATGTTATTATTAACAGGAATATTACCCAAATTAGAATCAGACCCTTGGAAAGAGACAGCCTACAATTACAAGTGAATTAAACATGAGTATCTGGACAATATTCATATAAAAGAGTCCAACCAGATGGCCTTTCCTTTGTTTTCTCCTCTCCCTGGAACCACCTTACAGGATCAGGTATGCCTAGTTTTATTAGCATATCATGTCTGTCAGAATTGAACAACTATTAGCCATCCTACTTAGCAAAGCAGGACGTGAAGGTTTCTCTTATATCTTCCAAAGAACAACAACGGGAGATGCATCTCACAATTTCATACAATTTATTGGCTTGCTATGATTAGCTTTGGCAGCTTGAAGTGGATAAGAGTTGTAAAACTTGTGTCTTTCCCATGCCAACCATAAAGAAATCTTTGTGTATAACTACATGATTATAGTGGCCTGAATCAGAATTTAAATATAACATGTAAATATTTATCAAATCCATTGAAAAGATTTTAATACAGAGAGCATTTGTCTTGTTAAACTGCAATCCTTTGTCTAGCATCCTCAGATTACATATCTTTGAACACAGGGGGGAATGAAACCATGAAAAAGACCTATGGAATTGCACTTAAGCAATATTTTGATTGTATATTGACTGAAAATAGGTTCGAAACTCAAAGTAGATTTTGATTTGTAGATGATGTAGAAATATCCAACAGCGGGTTTCATCTTCGAAGAAGCAATTCTTCTTGGAGTAAAGGAAGAAAATATGTAACTTAAAATGCCAGAATTAAATGCTGCAGCCCCAATTTTAAGTAATAGGATTTATAGTTAGTAGGGGTCTCTTTGCCTGATATCTCTCAACACAAACTTCCTTTAGAAGAAATTCAGAATGTTCACCACAAGCAACTGTTCATTCCTGTTAAGTTCGGATAATGAGAGGCTGAACCAGGGCATGGATGCAACAATACTTTATTAGGATAATAAAGGACTGAACATGCTTGCCAAGCCGGGAACTGGCTCGCAGCGATCAGCAACTGGTCGGACCCCGCAGCCTGCTTTTATAGCTGGCTGCTGGGGAGAACCAGCCAATGAGAGGGAGGGCAACCGCCCCCGCAGCGCGGACGGACCTGGGTGGGAACTTCTTTAATGTGGGTGAAGCCTGTCCAATACAGTCCGCAGGCGTCTACCCATCAGGAGTTCAGCCGGGGACTTATTAGTGACTGTGCACGGGGTTGAGTGCTGGCTCAGCAAGAAACGGGAGAGTCTGTGGTGCCAGTCTTCCTTGCTGAACCTAGCTAGAGCTTCTTTAGTGGTCCTAACGGCTCTTTCTGCCAATCCGTTACTGTCAGGATGAAAGGGAGCCATGAAGATGTGGCGGATGCCCAGATTGGCAGCGAAGCGACTGAACTCGGCTGATGCGAACTGGGGGCCATTGTCGGAAACAATAGAGTCTGGTAGCCCGTGTGTTACGAACAGGCGAGTCAATACCTTGGTAACCGCTTGCGTGGTGGTTGTGGATAGTTGTGCCACATCAATCCACTTAGAGTAAGAGTCCACGACCACCAGGAACATTTTGCCGTGCATCGGGCCCGCTAGGTCGATGTGAATTCTGGACCAAGGTGTGCTGGCGCTTTCCCACTTAGTGGGGGTGGCAATTGGAGGAGATGGACGGGATTCCTGGCAGGGATGGCAGGAGCTTACCCATCTGATGATGTCATCGTCGAGGCCAGGCCACCATACGTAGCTGCGCGCTAATGCCTTCATCCTGACGATGCCAGGGTGGCCCTCATGCAACGCCTCCAAAACTCGGGTACGCAGTGAGGTCGGGATGACCACTCGTGTGCCCCACAGCAAACAGCCCTGCAAACTGGATAACTCCTGTAGGCGGGTCTTAAAAGGCATGAATTTGGTTTCAACATCACTGCCCGGCCACCCCCTCCTCACCCAGTCCAGTACCTGGGCAATCGTTTTGTCTGCCTTGGATTTGGTGGCAATGTCAAGGGCAGTGATGGGGAGGTCCAGTTGGGTGACCTCAAAAATAGCATGGACCGGGGCAGGATCCTCAGCTGGAGCAGGCAGGGGGCAGCGGCTGAGGGCGTCTGCGTGGGACAATGTTTTACCTGGACGGTGTATGAGTCTATACGAGTATGCTGCTAGGAAGAGAGTCCACCTCGTCATTCTAGGAGATAGGACTTGAGGGGTCTGTTTGTCACCTGCTAGTAGACCTAGGAGAGGCTTATGATCCGTGACCAGCTCGAAAAAGTGGCCAAAAAGAAATTCATGAAATTTCTTCACTGCTGCGACAGCTGCTAAAGCTTCCTTATCGATCTGGCTATAATTGCGCTCTGTTGCAGAGAGCGTCCTGGAAAAAAACGCGATGGGAGCCTCGGAGCCATTGGGGAGCCTGTGGCTTAACACTGCCCCGATTCCAAAAGGGGATGCGTCCGCTGCTAGTACTAATGGAAGGTTGGGGTCAAACTGAATAAGGACCGCCTCTGACGTGAGTAGTGATTTGACTGCGCGAAAAGCGGAGTCTTCCTTGTGTCCCCAATGCCAAGACGATTTTTTATCCAAAAGTCTGTGCAGGGGTTCCGCCACAGATGCTTTATGGGGCAGGAAAGAGGCGTAAAAATTCAATAGCCCCAAGAAGGCCTGTAGTTCCGCTTTGGAGGTTGGAGTGGGTGCCTCGTGAATTGCCTTAACCTTGGACTCCAGGGGGTGAATGCCTGAGGCATCAATTTTATAACCCAGAAAGTCCACCTGTCTAGTGGCAATGGCACATTTTTTTTTTTTAATTTGAGGCCATGCTGTCTGAACCTCTCTAACACTGCTCGAACTCTCTGGAAGAGTTGGGGTCTGTCCCTGGCCGAGACTAAGATGTCGTCGAAGTAGGGTACTACACCAGGGAGGCCCTGCAAAATCCGCTCCATGAGGGATTGAAAAATGCCTGGGGCAACACTTACGCCAAATTGGAGACGCTTGCATCGGAAAGCACCCCTGTGGGTGACAATGGTCTGGAGTTCCGCTGTTTGGTTGTCAACAGGGAACTGTTGATACGCTTGAGACATGTCCAATTTGGCAAAAATGCTGCCAGGTTCAAAAGTGTGTAATAAGGGCTGAATGACGGGCACTGGGTAAGCGCTAACTGTAAAAATTTATTAATTGTGGTTTTGTAGTCCGAGCAGATTCTCAGGCTACCGTCTTTTTTGAGGGGTGTGACAATGGGCGTCTCCCATTTGGCGAAATCTGTTGGCTCAATGACCCCTTGTTTTAATAATTTATCCAGTTCCGCATCTAATTTAGGCCGAATAGCGAATGGAACTCTACGAGGTTTCAACCGGATTGGGACTGCTTGGGGGTCAACTGAGAATGAGATAGGGGTACCGTTATAACACCCCAGTAGTCAGCGAATAGGGAGTCAGTGTCAGAGGTTGAGACCGCATGGACTCCTGTTAGCCCTAGGCCGAGGTGGGGGAACCAATCAAGTCCCAAAAGTGTAGGGAGGTTGCCGCTAACTACCACTAGAGGTAGGTGGCCTTTGAAAGTTTTAAAATTAACAAGAAACTTGCCTCTGCCAATTACAGGAATGGTCTTCCCCTGGTAGTCCTTCAGGCTAAGCTGGCACTTCTGGAGCCGGTTTCTGGATAGACTGGGCTGTAGTTTCTTGAGGGTGCTCCAAGAGATAATTGAGAGCGCTGACCCCGTGTCAACCTCCATGCGGCAAGGTTTACCTTCTAATAAAACGGAGAGAGAGATTTTACTAATGGTATGGCAAGCGTGCTTATCATGGTGGCGGGTGCGACAGTTCAATACTTGCCTTTGGGGTCCGGAATGTGAAAAGGAAGGGACCCTTTGTGCCGAGTTGTGAGTGGCTTGACAGACTCTGGCGATGTGCCCCTTTTTGTGACAATTGTTGCAGGTGGCTCCCTTGAATTTGCAGGTGGTCCTCAGGTGAGATCCACCACAGGATAGGCACAGGGTGATGTGCTTGGATGGACTGATGCTTTCTCGCTTGGCTCCTACCTGCGGTTGTCTGGTGTGGGCTAGGCGGTGGATGTCGGCCGCATCACTGGGGTCCTCCTCGATGACCACCTCTTCAGAGTGGGCGGAAACTGCAATTTGTTTGGGGACAGGACCTTGGATCTCGGTGGCTGAGTGTGCTGCCAGCTCCGCTGCCAGGGCTTCCTCGATGGCTTGAGCGAGGTTGAGGTCCTTCCTGGCAAGTAGGCGCCTTTGAAGGTGAAGATCCTTGACCCCACAGACTAGCTGATCGAGGAGCATGTCATCCAGGTAGGTCCCAAACCCACAATGGAGTGCTGCAGTCCTGAGGGCAGCCATGTACTGGTTGATAGTTTCTTTGTCTGATTGTTTCCTCATACGGAAGGTGAACCGCCTGGCAATCTGTGAGGGTCTAGGAGAATAGTGGTTAGTAAGGATTTCTAACAGTTCTGTCCAGGGGACATTTTTTAACTCACGTGGAGCCACGAGTGCTGTGGCAGTATCAAAGACGATGGCTCTGCAGTAGATCAGGAAATATGATTTTTTTCGGTGCTCCCCTGCATCAGCCAGCCCAATGGCGTCGATGTAATGGTTAAAGCGATTCTTGTATGACTCCCACTTCTCCTCATCCGGCTTGAACGATGGGAAGGCTGGGTTGGAGTTCATGATGAGAATCTCGTTGGATAATCTGTTGAGAAAATCTCTCTGGGGCAGCAGCAGGAAGGTTTTTTGTGCCTATGGCAGGCAAGTGATTTCAGCTCTGGGGAGGTTTTTCACAACTCTCTCCCTCTCTCTGGATTAACACGAGGTTAGGCTGCAACGGCCGTTGGCAGCGTTTTGAAATTCGCGCCTGCGTGGGCGTCAGTGACTTCGCAATACAGCACCGCGCTGTACTCTTGGGCGGAAATTCAAATGACAGCCGTTTGAATTTCGCGCCTAAGGAAACGAGCGGCTGCGGCTCGCAGCGCTACACTTTCTCTGTAGCTGGCTGGCTAACTAGCGGCTACAGGCGCTTCTCACTCTCACTGTCTGCTGACCACTCTCTCTGGCTGCGGATCAGCTGCTCGCCTGCTGCCGCTCTCTCTGGCTGCGGATCAGCGTTCGCTCTCGTTGCTTGCTGATCGTTCTCTCTGGCTGTGGATCAGCGGCTAGTGATTCAGCGGTTGCATTTTGCCTCTGGTAGCCATCCCACCTTCGTCGCCAGTGTTAAGTTCGGATAATGAGAGGCTGAACCAGGGCATGGATGCAACAATACTTTATTAGGATAATAAAGGACTGAACGTGCTTGCCAAGCCGGGAACTGGCTCGCAGCGATCAGCAACTGGTCGGACCCCGCAGCCTGCTTTTATAGCTGGCTGCTGGGGAGAACCAGCCAATGAGAGGGAGGGCAACCGCCCCCGCAGCGCGGACGGACCTGAGTGGGAACTTCTTTAAGTTCCAGGGACATAACAATTCCCTTCTCTATTTTATTTCCAACTGAAATACTAGTTCTAATCATTTTGTCACCGTTGTTTCCTTTGCCCTTTTCTAGACCTAAGCTGGAAGATTTATGCATGTTTTGAAATGATTTTAGATAATTTGTTTACATTGGAATAACCTTTTGCAGCTGCAATGTTTGACTTGGCCTTTCTAATAAACCTTAGGCCAGAACCTCCTGTTGACTCTGATATAAAAATGTTTGACCCTAGTCATGAGTGATGTCCCAAAGCACACAATTTCAAAAGAGAAAGAAGTACTGACATGACAACTTAGTGTTAAGTAGTAGTAGGTCCAACTGAGTATTAGTTGAGTATTAGGTCTAACTGAGATATAAAGTAAAGGGGAAGCAGCTTTCACAGAATGCAAATATCTAGGCCAGTTCATCTATTAAAAGTGGTTAGTGAGCATTCTCCTCAGAAGTATGGTGCTATTTTTAAAAGAATCTGCAGATTTCTGGTAGTAGATAGATAGATGATAGATAGATAGATAGATAGATAGATAGATAGATAGATAGATATAGATAGATAGATAGATAGACCGACCAACCAATGTTCATTATGCAATGTCATATTAAAAATTAAAATCTTTACCCTAACAAAAAATAAATTCCTGGACATTCATGAGGATGATAAGGAAGACAAGTGATATAATGGCACATAATTTATGATATTTGCAGGATAACATAATAAAGTTTTAGGAAAAAAGGTGGGGGAAGGCTAAACATGTAGGTAGGAGAAGTGGGTAGGGAGATCTGTAAACTTTAATAAGACCTATTAAACTAAATACACATGTGTGGATGGATTTGGAAAGCACAACACAACCAAACTAAGGTGCCAGAAACTAGAAAGGTGATTCCAAATTTTCAGTCACTTAGATTTCAGACTACCCAATGTTCCTCTGAGCAGAAGCAGTTTGAAATTAGAGGTGAAACTCAAAAAATTAGAATATTGTGCAAAAGTTCATTTATTTCAGTAATGCAGCTTAAAAGGTGAAACTAATATATGAGATAGACTAATTACATACAAAGCAAGATAGTTCAAGCTGTGATGTGTCATAATTGAGATGATTATGGCTTACAGCTCATGAAAACCCCAAATCCACAATCTCAGAAAATTAGAATATTGTGAAAGGGTTCAATATTCTAGGCTCAAAGTGTCCCACTCTAATCAGCTAATGAAGCCATAACACCTGCAAAAGGTTCCTGAGCCTTTAAATGGTGTCTCAGTCAGGTTCAGTGGGAATCACAATCATGGGAAAGACTGCTGACCTGACAGTTGTGCAGAAAACCATCATTGACACCCTCCATAAGGAGGGAAAGCCTCAAAAGGTAATTGCAAACGAAGTTGGATGTTCCCAAAGTGCTGTATCAAAGCACATTAATAGAAAGTTATGTGGAAGGGAAAAGTGTGGAAGAAAAAGCTGCACAAGCAGCAGGGATGACCACAGCCTGGAGAGGATTGTCAGGAAAAGGCCATTCAAAAGTGTTGGGGACTTTCACAAGGAGTGGACTGAGGCTAGAGTCAGTGCATCAAGAGCCACCACACACAGACGGATCCTGGACATGGGCTTCAAATGTCCTATTCCTCTTGTCAAGCCGCTCTTGAACAACAAACAATGTCAGAAGCGTCTTACCTGGGCTAAAGAAAAAAAGAACTGGTCTGTTGCTCAGTGGTCCAAAGTCCTCTTTTCTGATGAGAGCAACTTTTGCATCTTATTTGGAAACCAAGGACCCAGAGTCTGGAGGAAGAATGGAGGGGCACACACTGCAAGATGCTTGAAGTCCAGTGTGAAGTTTCCACAGTCTGTGTTGATTTGGAGAGCCTGTCATCTGCGGGTGTTGGTCCACTAAGTCCAGGGTCAACACAGCCGTCTACCAGGAGATTTTGGAGCACTTCATGCTTCCTTCCGCAGACCAGCTTTATGGGGATGCTGACTTCATTTTCCAGCAGGACTTGGCACCTGCCCACACTGCCAAAAGCACAAAAACCTGATTCAATGGCCATGGGATTCCTGTGCTTGATTGGCCAGCAAACTCTCCTGACCTGAACCCCATAGAGAATCTATGGGGCATTGCCAAGAGAAAGATGAGAGACATGAGACGGAACAATGCAGAAGAGCTGAAGGACACTATCGAAGCATCCTGGTCTTCCATAACACCTCAGCAGTGCCACAGGCTAATAGCTTCCATGCCACGCCGTATTGAGGTAGTAATTGCTACAAAAGGGGCCCAAACCAAGTACTGAGTACATATGCATGCTTATACTTTTCAGAGGTCCGATATTGTTCTATGTACAATCCTTGTTTTATTGATCGCATGTAATATTCTAATTTTCTGAGATTGTGGATTTGGGATTTTCATGAGCTGTAAGCCATCATCATCACAATTATGACAAATCATGGTTTGAACTATCTTGCTTCGCATATAATGAGTCTATCTCATATATTAAGTTCACCTTTTAAGTTGCATTACTGAAATAAATGAACTTTTGCACGATATTCTAATTTTTCGAGTTTCACTTGTAGGTAATTATTTTTATACTCTTTTTTGTTTTGAATCTAACAAATCACCAATACCTAGATATAAACCAAGATGGAGAAACTCATTAAGACCTCAGAACTGTCCCACTTTATTAGCCATGCACTATACTCTCGGTAGCAACCACTAAATATGACAATACAAAGACGTGTCTTCCAATGCTAACAATCCACAAAACCCACAGAATAGAAAAGTTGTATACATAACTGCCATCACCAGTTCTGGTTCCTGCTTTACCACAACAGAAGACCTAAAAGTTTAAATTAACTAATTAATGTATTTTATTTTTCAAAAAGATCAAAGCACAAACTGAACTCTTTTAGTTATATTCATCTCCACATCTGGTACATTGCAGACAATAATCACTGTGGAAATGCATTATTACCTCACAGAGTGGCTAAAAATATTAATAACAATTTTGATTTTCTAAATTCATATTGATAATGATTTGGGGATATAACATTTATCTTTACAATCCTAGCTATTGATATGTTAAATGCAAAACTAAACTGTTCACCTCAATAGTTTGTAAGCCAATTATAGTTTTGATACTGGAATTGACTGGGTACAATTCCTTATTGCAGGTAAAGAAAATCATGAAAAAGTCCTGTGTACATAGCTAATGTAGGTATGGCTGCTTGTATGTTTTTTTTTTCATCTAATTGAAGAAATAATCCATTTTTATTTAATATCTCACTTCCAAGGCAGGGCAGATTGGATATCTGTGCTCATCTTGCTACTTCTATACTACCACTTGGATAATAACTTGAAAAGTGTATTAGAAGCTGGGTTCTCTGTTGATATTTAACTAACAAGGGTTAATTCTAGATTGAAAGCTATACCTTGTTCCAACCTTGGCTATGTCATTTCCACACCTATTGATTTAGTATCATTAATACAATTCCTTTGTATTATAAACCCAGGCTAAAACATGCTTAAGAATGTTCCAATATTTAAAAACTGCTACTTTCATTCTTCCTACTGTGCCATTTCACGTTTTTAAAAATCAACCATCTCCGTGCGCCACGTATGAAGTGAAATACGTTGGCTCTTATTTAATCTAGTTAGCAACTGGAGATTACTGAATATACAATTGATGTTACGAGCCATATCTACACAATACACCAATGGTTGCCAAATAGTTAATAGTAATGACCTTGCTCAATACATCAGGGTGGTTTTAGGAAAAGCCCATCTTCTAAATAAAGTACTCAATTTTATTTCAGATTTTTTGTGGGACCGCAGCCAATATTCTCATATAATGGACACGCTATGCAGTAACAATCTAAAAAGAGATAATAGCCTTCAAGATGTCTAGGAGTTAGGTTTGATAGTTCATTATGTATATTAGCAACCTAGGACACATTCTTTTGAAATCTTCCTGCCCGTTAATGTCTTTTTTGCTAATCATTTACAAATAGACATTGTATGTGAACCATTACAATCTGCTTCCTCTGGTCTTTAATTGGATTTTATTAACTTTAAAGTATTGTTAAGCACTGATGAAGAAGAGGAGAAAAACAAGCAGATTTCAGTTTTGAGCTGAGCGGGATTTATCTCACTTAGTGACACCCAGCTGGATAAACCTAAATATTAAGCAATATTCACAATGCAACTTTGATTATAAAATAATGAGACATTAAGACCCATAGTGAAAATATACAAAATAAAAACATATTCAAAGCAAATTATTCAAATAATTGTCATACCATTTTGATTTAATTGTTATACCTTTTTGAATATGATTAATCATCATGAGAAGTAGATAATTTATTAAAATGACCATCCTTAAATATGACTATTGGATTTAAAGGATGTGGTTGACATTTTTACTTGTTTCTACTAGTAGTTAAAACACCATGCTGAGACCATGGGTTGTCATCCCATCTTAGGCTCAAAGTCAACTTGATGATCTTGGGCCAATTACTCTTTCGGAGTCATGGGAAGCAGCCAATGGCAAACCACTGCTGAAATCTTGCCAAGAAAACTGCAGGGACTGATCCAGGTAATCTTCACACAACACTGATTTGAGGGCATTTCCCCCCCTCCAAAAAAATCCCTATATGAAATATCATTTGCTAATTATTTGTGTGTATGAGAGAGAGAGATTGAGAAGAAAGAAAGAAAACGTGCAGGTTTTCTTCCTCTCAAAAACCAAAGTTCTTGGGCAAAATCTCTGAGCAATCACCAGATGTATCACAATAAAAATTGAGCGGTCCTTGGTGTTCTTTTTTTTTTTTGTCAATTTCTTACAAGATAATAGGTATAAGTAAAAACATAGTTATGAATACATGGATACATTTAAGAAAAATAAAAAATATATAAAAGAAACAATAGGACTGGGACGGTAGGCATGTTGGTGCACTTATGCACGCCCCCTACAGACCTCTTACGAAAGGGGTGAGGTCGATAGTAGACAGTCTAAGGTTAAAGTTTTTGGGGTTTGGGGAAGAAACCACAGAGTCAGGTAGAGTATTCCAGACATTGACCACTCTGCTGCTGAAGTCGTATTTCCTGCAATCAAGTTTGGTGCGATTAACCTTGAGTTTGTATATATTGTTTGCTCTCGTGTTGTTATGGTTGAAGCTGAAGTATTCATTGACAGGTAGGACATTGCAATGTATGATTTTATATACTATACTTTTCTGCAGATGTTCATTTCCCAAACTAGGTAACATCAACTAGAACTGATGATTTGGGTAATAAAAAATCTGCAAGAAAACAACTAAGTTCAGAGAACACCAAGGACCCCCTCATTTCAACCATGACCTACAAATATTCTCTTTTAGAAGCAAAAATGCTGAGAGCCACCTATTCCTTTTCCTCTTTCCTCTTTCTCTCTTTTTATTTTTTTCTTCAGCCAATCTCTCATTCTCTTTCCCCTCTGTCCAGCAGATTCCTAAGAAACCAACCAGATCACTGAAAAAGTATGATATTTTGATCTTTTTATCCTGCTAATGACACATTTGTGTTTTAAATGTTCCATGATCCTTTCAAATAATAGCTAAATCAGTAATTTTTATCTTTTCCAACATTTGCCCTTTTCCATCACCATTTTGCCCTATCCCATTTCCATATCAATTTGCAAATTTCTCCATTTTTGTGCAGTTTGACACAAATCTATTTGTTCCTGAAGTTCATCTTCCATGCAACCTCCACTATTGTACTCATGTTTGTATATTTTCTTCCTAATATTGGTTATTTTAAACGGAGAACTGCATCATTTTTTTTTTTCAAAACAAAAGATGGAAGTATAATTGCATTCTAACTTACATTCTAGTATGGTTAGTGAAACAAATCCTAAATTAATTATGTTGCCTATTAGTAGCTCTTCACTGCCTTTGTTAAGACATCCTGTAGTGGAATTTAACAATGGGCTTGCAATCTTGCAAAAAATAATATTGCAGAGAGCCAGTTTGGTCTAGTAGTTAAAGCACCAAGCTAGAAAGCAAGAAATTGTGAGTTCAAGTCCCATCTAAACCGTGAAAGCTAGTCACTCTTTCTCAGTTCATCTAATCTCACAGGGTTGTTTTTGAGGGGAAAATAGGAGGAGGGAGATATGTTTACCATCTGGAATCATTTGTAAAAATAATAAAGATGAGATATATATGAATAAATAAATGTAATAGAACATTTTTGAGATGTGTTATATATGTTCACCATCTTGAATTATATTTCAAAATAATAAAGACAGGCTCTATCAGTAAATAAATGAAAGGGATAGAACATTTTTTAAAGCCTACTATATCAGTGGTCACCAACCAGTCGGCCGGGGAGCACTGGCTGTCCACAGGAAATTTTTGGTGGTCCGCAGAGAAATGCTACCCGAAGCACCCCCCAAAGCAATTAATCCAGGCTGCCTGGGAACACAAGGCTGTGCTGCTCACATGGCCTGCAGAAACACAAGGCTTCTGTTGCTTGCATTGCAAACAACATGAGGTAGTGAGGGAAGGGGGAAAGGGTGGAGGGTGGGAACTTGCCCCACTTGCCCTATGCGCCTCACCTGGCTACTGATCTGCTTTTTTCTTCTTCTGTTTTTGGCTGCATGCAAAGAAAGCAGCAAAAGTCTTTCTTTCTCTCCCCCAAACTCTGCCAGAAATGAGTCTTTGGGACCCTGCAAGGCATCCTGCTCCAAGAGGCTACACCAGCACGACAAGTCTCACAAAGACTCATTTCTGGCAGAGTTTGGGGGAGAGAAAGAAAGACTTCTGTTGCTTCTGCTGCTTTCCTTTCATGAAGCCAAAAGTCTCTCTCTCTCTCTCCCTCTCTCTCTCCCCTTGAGAATGGAGCTTGGAGACAGTATCCTGCAATCCCAAATAAAGTACAATTGATCAGTAGGAAAATGGGGTGGGGAATTTTCCTGCAGACCTTTTTTGGGATTTTCCCAAGGTCTCTGTTCCATGGGATTTAAAATTATGAGTTTGGTGGTCCCTGAGGTCCAAAAGGTTGGCGACCCCTGTACTATATTATACACGTATGTCTATGGAGATTCTCAGTCATCCAGGTCATGCTTGTCCCAAAGGTGCTTTTCCAAAAGGCAACTGGATTTTCTTGCTTCCCCCTCCCCTTGAAAATGTTTTACTTCTGAAGAAGCTTCTTGGATGAGAATTAAAAAGTTTTCAATGAAAAAAAAAGTCTAAATGACAATTAGAAAAATACCTTTGGGACATACTATGCATTCAGTTTAGTGAGGAGGGATATATTATGGACCACACTTAGGGACAATGGTTTAGTCCCCAATAAGTACAGATAATGATGAAAAGTTCCACCTAAAGCTCTGGAAATGATGCTGACTATAAATGTTGACCAAAGTGGACAAAAAAACCCCAATTCAATATTGATTGTGTTATGTTTCTACTGAACCAACAGATCTCACGCCTGATCCTATGCAGCATTACACATAGGATTTGACTATTCAAGTACATGTTTATATCAAGTTCTGGCTCTGGATGATCATTAATATTAAATGATCATGATAAGTATTTTTTAATGGCAATAGTGTAATTCATTCTAAAATATCACATATGTAAACAGTCTAAAATGAAGAGGAAAAAAAAGTCACCCATCCAAAGGGATGAGAAAAGCTCTACCATAAAAATTAAATAGCAGGCAGCTGGATGCAACTGTCAAATGCAGTAAATTAATTGAGCTGCCATAAATCATTTTTATGACTCACACTGTAAATGTAATGGGCTATTACTTTTTCCATGTTAATGCTAAGCAAAGTTTTATAAAATAATATTTCAACATGCACGAAGCCCAGCCTCAGAATGTGTCTAAGCACCCTTACATTCTCTCTGTCTAATTGGAAAAATGTGCTAACAATATGGTACAACAGTAATTTCCAGGATTTGAAGAAGAGATATTTAAAAAGTTTCTTAAACAGTAAGAACATAACCTCACTGTAGCTTATTGCAGTAAAAAAATGACTTGAATCTAACTGCTAAAATTAGCAAGGATGCTGGGAGCAGTTAACATGTTGACAAAAGGAAAATGAAACAAAAAGAAATTAATACAAGGAACCATTTTGAACTTATAAGGTTTGTTTTGTTTAAGTTTTAGGAATCTGATTCAGGAAGATGAAACATTTCCTTCACAAAGACGTTATATGTAACACAAGATTATATATTCCAGCATTCAGGAATTATCTCTTTAGTTTATTGATTGATTGATTGATTGATTTGATTTGATTTATCAATCGCTTACAAGATAACAGGTATAAGTATAAACATAGTTATGAATACATGAAATGGATACATATAAGAAAAATAAAAAGAAACAATAGGACAGGGATGGTAGACACGTTCGTTGGTGCACTTATGCACGCCCCCTACAGGCCTCTTAGGAAGTGAGGTCAATAGTAGACATAAAGTTAAAGTTTTGGGGGTTTGGGGAAGAAACCACAGGGTCAGGTAAAGTATTCCAAACATTGACCCCTATGTTGCTAAAGTCATTTTTCCTGAAATCAAGTTTCATGCGGTTAACCTTGAGTTTGTATCTATTGTTTGCTCTTGTATTGTTATGGTTGAAGCTGAAGTACTCATTTATATAAAGTGGTCCCAAATACTGTGAAGAGGACAAATCCTGACAACATTTATTAACCACTTCAAGGAAGAGCACAATCTCTTTTATAGAAAGTTGCCTTGAGAAAAAGCACACCCAAACTTTGGGAAAGATTTTCTTCAAATGCCAAGCTGACAGCATTAGATGGCTTTGCTCAGTTAAATCTGACTTAAATCCTTCCAAACTAGTAAAAGTTAGATGGTACCATCCAAGCCTCTATTCCCCCAAAATAAAATTCAACAGAAACTTCAGTCTGTGGTGTTATTTATTTTATTTATTTTATTTTTTATTTATTTATTTTTGTCAATTGCTTACAAGATAATAGGTATAAGTAAAAACAGTTATGAATACATGGATACATATAAGAAAAATTTAAAAAGAAACAATAGGACAGGGACAGTAGGCACGTTTGTGAGCTTATGCATGCCCCCTACAGGCCTCTTAGGAAAGTGGGGAGGTCGATAGTAGACAGTCAAGGTTAAAGTTTTTGCAGTTTGGGGAAGAAACCACAGAGTCAGGTAGAGTATTCCAGACCATGACCACTCTGTTGCTGAAGTCATATTTCCTGCAATCAAGTTTGGTGTGATTAACCTTAAGTTTGTATCTATTGTATGCTCTTGTATTGTTATGGTTGAAGCTGAAGTATTCATTTGCAGGTAGGACATTTCAATGTATGATTTTATATACTATACTTAGATCGGACCGAAGGCGGTATAGTTCTAGATTTTCTAGGTCTAGAATTTCGAGTCTGGTGGCATAAGGTATTCGGCAACAAGTAGAGGAGTGGAGAACTCTTCTTGTGATGTATTTCTGGACGGACTTTCTCAACTGTGTTAATATCAGATACGTAATGTTATTTCCAGACTGATGAGCTATATGCGAGTATTGGTCTAGCAAATGTTTTGTATGCTCTAGTTATTAGTGTAATATTACCAGAGGAAAAGCTTCCTAAGATTAGGTTAACAACTCTTAATGCCTTTTTGGCTATGTAGTTACAGTGGGCTCTAGCACTTAGGTCATTAGAGATGAGTACTCCAAGATCCTTGACAGAGTTTGGATCATCAACAAGGTCTTGACTATTCAGTCTGTATTTTATTTTCTGATTTTTTTTGCCAATATGTAGGACAGAGCATTTATTTGTTGAGATTTGAAGTTGCCATTTGTTTGACCATTCTGATACATAGTCAAGGTCTTTTTCAAGGGTAGCAGTATTGCCTGTGGTGTTGAATAGCTTAATATCATCAGCAAAGAGAACGCAGTTGCTCTTGCTATGATCACAGAGGTCATTTATGTAGAGTATGAAAAGAGTGGGTCCTAGAACACTGCCTTGGGGGACACCACTGTTGACAGGTACAGAATTTGATGGGATGCTCCCAATTTTGACCATTTGTTGTCTGTTTGACAGTTATGCAGGTGTCCAGAAATACCATACAATTTTAGTTTTAGGAGTAGTTTGTCATGTACCACTGAATAAAAGGCTTTACAGAAGTCTATGTAGATTGCGTCTATTGCTTTGCCTGGATCGAGTTGTGTAGTCCATGTGTTTTTGCAGTGTAAGAGTTGCAAATTACATGATAGTTTTTTCCTGAAACCAAATTGTTTAATAGAGAGTAGGTTGTTTGTTTCTAAGTGGAGGATGATGGATTGGTTAATAATTGATTCCATGACTTTACAGGTGACGTAGCATAAGGAGATTGGTCTGTAATTTTCAACTAGGCTTGGGTCTCCCATTTTGAAGATGGGAATGACCATGGCTTGTGACCATAGTTTTGGCAAGGAGCTGGTCCTGAAAGATTTTTCAAAGATTATGCTTAGAGGTTTGGCTATGGCAGCAGATAGCTTTTTTAAGAAGTAGGCATATATTTCGTCCGGTTCAATAGAGAGATGGTTTTAGATTGCATAGTGCTTTTTCAACATTGTCTTCTGTAAAATCGATATGTATTAGATCATTGTAGTTGTCTGTGGTTCGACTAGGAAATACTGGGCATGATCCATTGCTGTTTACAAATACTGAGCCAAAGATTGTTTTAAAGAGGTTGGCTTTAATAGTGTCTTTGTTGCAATCTTTACCATTAGGTCCTTTCAGGGATGGAATGGACCTTGAGTCTGTTAGTGTGTTGTTTACAAAACTGTAGAAAGCTTGGGTGGAATTGGTGCATAGGTGGTTTTCTTCTTGTTTAATGTGATAATTGGTGCATTCAGTTTTTATCTGACGGCATAAATTTTTGTATTGGCTTTTGAAGTTGGCAATGTGACCAGATTTGTTTTTCCGCCAAATTGATTTCTTTTTGGATTGAAGCTTCCTTATTGTTTTGGGTAATTTGTTTTTTCTAGTTTTGGGAGTTGTTAATGGTACATATAGTTTGATGACTCTTTTGACTTCAAGTAAAAATATGTTGTAATGGTCTTCTACAGTATTGCATCCACAGAATAGAAATTGCCAATCAAGGGATGAGAGTTCATTGTTTATAAGATCATAGTTGCCTATTTTGAAGTTATAATTGGGGATTCCGTCATTGTGATGATTTTTGTGTGAACATATGTTGAGACAAAAGTTAAATCATGTTGTGGTCACTGTTGGAAAAGCGTTCTTTAATTTGTATTCTGTAAATTGAATTCAAACTATTGCAGAAGATGAGATCAAGGCAGTTGTTAAGTCTAGTGTTGTTGGTTACTAGTTGTTCTAGTCCCAGATTTGTTACAGCATTGAGAAGGTTGCATGTGTGGGTTCAGTTGTACATTCGTTAAGTTAGGTCCAATTAATATGAGGTAGATTGAAGTCACCAAGAAAGATAAAAGTGTGTGGGCAGGATGCTGCCCATGTTAGTAGTGTATTTAGCTTGTTTGCATGTTCGATGACATAATCAGGGGCTTTGTAACATAGTAAGAACTGAAATGTGATATTTAAGGACAGTTTACAGACAATGGTCTCAGGAATAGCAAGCTCCTGGGTAACTTGTGTTAGGGATACACCCTAGCAGAATCTGCATGGCAGTCAGGCAGGCAGGCAAAATATGTGAGATAAACGTTTTTGTAGCTTACACTCAGTAAAACAGATACATTGTGCTAGTTAAATAGTTTATTCCAGTAAGAGTTATAGCATAGTCAAACAGTCCATATATCATTCACTAATTCAGTCCATCCAGGGATTATTCAGTTGCAAATTCCAGTGTCGAAAAAAAGAGGTCAGTAAACTTACAAATATCAGTCCAGGAATATATCTCCTCGCAGTAGAGATATGAAGAAGTCACACCTCCTTTCTTCCTTCAGCAACTCAGCAGTAGGGGAACCATGCAGTTAACAAACCATCAATCCATCAAACCAGACAGGAATCGTCAGGTTCTCTTGCTCCCTCTTATGGCAGTTTCACACCGCACCCAAAATTACATGCTTTGCAGTTTAAAGTGACACACACTTAAACTTACAATCATAATTTATATATATTATTTTACCCAAACTACGTTAGGTAACCTTGTTATTCCTAACAACTTGGATGTTTTTTAGATGTAGGGACTTTTTATAGAAGATAGCAACACCACCTCCCCTATGGATTTCACGATCTGCTCAGTAAACATGATACTCTCCTACTGTGGTAATGGAGTCAGGGAGAGATGCATTGAGACATATTTCACAGACAAATATAATGTCAAATTTAGCCGCATTTAGTAAGAGGAGTAATTCAGGTATTTTATTTACAAGGCTTCTTGCATTGAGTAGCTTGCATTTAAGGCCAGTTGTGGTTGGAATAGAGGTAGTTAGGGGTGTGTGTGTCTAGTTTTGAGTGATGTTGGATTGGATGGGGTGGGATTGGATGTGGAGTTGTGGATTGTGTGACTTTCTTTTGATGCAATCAGCTCTGTAGTCAATGTATAGGTCCTTTTCTCCATTGTCTAGACGGTTATACGTCTTTTGGTAATCACACAAGGCACAAACAACATTAAGTGGCATATGCCATTGTGAAGTGACATTTTGACAAAAGGTCCAAATGGCAGTGATGGATGAATGTGGCCATTACTCCAGATTTTTGCAAAATGACTTTCCACATGTATTCACCTCTGGATTGCCATTTTGACACATATGCTATGAGGATGTCATATAATTCACCTGTGCATCTTGTTTTGCTGCCAATTTGGTGTGTTTGTGTGTGTGTGCATCCACACATGTACATATGCTAACTCTCAGTTTATCTTTCTCTCTTCTTTTTGTGACAATATTATGCTATGATTCTAAATTTATTTTTTTCTATTTCTTGAATATTTTAAATGCATCAATATAAAATTCTCTCAGTGTAAGATAATTCTCAAGTTCCATTTTTAAAAAGGTATTTTAATTATCCATGTGCATTAGGTGATTTGCTCTATATTCAGAAAATAACTTTGGACATGTTAAATAAATACCCTGACCAGATGGAAATATACTCATTTTAAGTGCTTTTTCTCTCTATGTTGTTGTTATTGTCTCTTGTCACTTAATATCACTATCTGCCCTGGGCGTTCAACTGAATAGACAGAGAGAATATAAATGGAATGAGCAAATGAATAAATAATTAAACAAGTTAATTATTACTTATTGTTATTAATTATTGTTACAGAATTTGTTTATGCATCAGGCTTTTGTCACAAACATTAACTTTAATTTTGGGGGGCTAAATACAGTATTTTCAGCAGCTATCTGCTTTGAGTTTGTAAGTGGATACCTTACAAGTTGGGAGGCTGAGATGGTAGAGTTTTTAATAATTTTCCCCATTTTTTTTCTTATCAATATTTAAGTTTGCTTAATATTTTTTAGAGCTATTCCATTCTCAAATCTACAAGCAATAACACCTTTTAATGGAACTTAAAGAACAGAAAAAAAAATCAAAAAATAAAAATGTTCTATTCTCTCTCACAAAAATCTTCTTCAACAATATTGTTTTTTTCAAATCAATATAAATAGGCAAATATGGTATTATTTCAGAATGATACAGAATGGTAAAGTACAGAACAGACAGCTATAATATTTGAAATTTAGTGCCCTTTAGGGGAACACTAAATTTCCAAAATAAGTCCCACTGAATTCAATGGGATTTACTCTCATAATAATATGTAAAGGAATATGGATTTAACTATCTGAATATAGTATCCACGTGGATGTTAAAAACAGCAGTCTTATAGAATAAAGCTAAATAAATAAATGCAATGCAATGCAATCTCCTATGTACTAATTTGCCATGGATTGCATTTAAGCCTCCATCCATTATGTGAATTGGAGGTGATACAAACAACAGGCATCAATATCCTATTGCACTCAGCCTAGCCTCTGATTCAACTCTACGTGTGTGTGTGTGTGTGCGCCCACGTGTGCACATACACACTGGACAGTTTATATTGATGCTGTCCTGTATATCACACTCATCAATAATGGAAATAATTGCATTTTAATAATTAAAACCTCCCCGTCATTTTCATAAAGCTATAAAAATGATTGTATTTTCTCCCTGCTGTTTATCTACTCTCTAATCAGGGGACAAACCGTTTATTTATAAATACACCAAACTAAAAAAAAAACCCTGTATTATTGTGGTTCATCATATAGTTAGTCAGATCTAAAGCTTAGACTGGGTTTGGCATTTTTGTCTGCCTATCAAGTCCTTCCCAATAACCTGGAATAGGCAGGTGGTGTCTGATGGTTTTAAATCTATTGTTGCAGGATCTAAGTAAAGCTTTGTTTTACGATTGATATTGATTGTTTTCTTACACCAGCCAGGTGGTATCTACACAACTCTCTATCCCATTCCACTCCCAAAATGGGAGAGGGGTTACAGCAGGGGTGTCAAACTCGCGGCCTGTGGGCCAGATACATCACGTGCTGGCCCCGCCCCCGTCAGTTTAACAAAGGGGGGGAAAGTCCCAATACATCACTTGACACTGCCATGACAACACAAGTTTGACACCCCTGGATTAGAGAATCCAGTGACTTCTTTAATCACTGAAAGGATTACAGCAAATTTGTATTTTTTTAAAAAAAGAAACACCTCTTCAGTAGCTATTCTTCATTTTGTCCTAAAGTTGACAATGTCATCTTCCAAATTTCTCTACAAGAAAGTCACTTTCCCTTAATTAACTGCATGTTTTACAGTCCTAGAACTGGTCTCTCTTGCAGATCCAGTGTTAAATAATTCCAGTGATTAAAAAAAAGAGTGTTGAGAGATGGTGGTGCCATTAATACATCATTGTGCACACCTAGAATATCATTTGATATCTTTAAAAATCAAAGGACTGAAACATGCATAGCCAGATACCTAGCTGAAAAATACACAGCATAGTAACCGAAAGTACAGAATGTTTCAAAATAAAAAATGACAATCCCTTTCACAAGTATGAAAGGGTCCTTTCCTAAAAGAGGCTGGGGAGAGATGCTATTCAACTTCCTTGAGGTGATGCTTGGCTTTCAATACTTTGCCCCAGTATATGCAGTTTGGATGGAGTGAACCACATTAAGAAGCTGGCATTGCTTAAACACAGATTTTGCTGAGAAAACTCTCAGCTGATCCCTACAGGCAGATGTATCTCAGGAAAGCAGCCTATACCAGGGGTCTCCAACCTTAGCAACTTTTGTGGACTTCAACTCCTAGAATTCCTCAGCTGAGGAAGCTGGCTGAGGAATTCTGGGAATTGAAGTCCGCAGGTCTTAAAGTTGCTAAGGTTGGAGGCCCTATACAAATAAACCTTGACTTACAATATTTCATTTAGTGATTGTTCGAAGGTACAACAAACTGAAAAAAGTGACTTACAACTGTTTTTCACCCTTATGAACATTGCAGCCCTCCATGATCATGTGATCAAAATGCAGGCATTTGGCTCCTGACTCACATTCATGACACTTGCAATGTCCTGGGGTCATGTGTTCACCTTTTGTGACCTTCAAACCAGAAAAGTCAATGGGGAAACTTAATAAGCACATTAGTAACCAAACAATTGCAGCAATTCACTTTATAATGGTGGCAAGCAAGGGTGTAAAATAGAGGCAAAACTCACTCAACCAATGTGTCACTTAGCAACAGAAATTTTGGGCTCAGTTTTGGCCGTAAGTCAAGGCGTACCTGCCCTTCTACAGAGAGATCGTCCTTGTTTGTTTAAACTGTAAATATGCAAGCAGGGTGATACCAGATCGCTTAAGGCAAGATACACCCAATTTTTCTCCATCATCCTCTTCCCTTCAAAAGAAAGAACCTAATGATATTCTTAACGCAATTTACTGCAGGAGATAATCAGTACATCTTCCTTTTATAGATCCATGTATTATCCTGGGCAAATGAATTAATACTAGGGCTTATAGGAAGAAAGGGAAACACAACATTACTCCTATAAAGACAATATTTGACAGGCGCTGAAAGCAGGGGAAGCTTGCTCTTTACAAACCAGCTATTTTGCCAGCAACTGCCACTGTGCATAATCTTCTGAGACCTACTTCTCACTACATATTTCACACAAAGGCTTGATGATTGCATTTGTCATGAACTTTGCAGGGCAGGAGGTGAACATAAAAAGTAAGCAATTCAGAGATCAGGGCCATGCGTAACACAGCACCTTACCCAACCAATTGTCTCATTTGATCCTTGGTGATTGATTAAATTTTAAATTCACATGTTAATATAATCCTGCTGCAAAGTAAATTAAGTACCATTTGCTTGTGTGTTTTGTCAATTGTAAAAAAGCTACCCGTTGATATTCCTTTTCTGGGCTTCTAATTGTTTCCTGCTCAAACGATGGAGCAGAAAGTGAAAATTAAAAACTTGCATCCATGAAATATGTAAGAACCAATCTATTATCTTTACTCGTTAGGAGAGGCAGTAAAGGATCCAGAAGTTTGAACGTGGAACTTACAGTTACTAGACAGCAATTTCCATTTATGTTAACCTAAGCACCTTCCTTAAGGGATAGAATATAAATGTGAAAAATAACATAAACAATTAATTTTAAAGCCATTCTTCCTTGACATTTTGTCAAAAGTTTGTCCAGAGCATTTATGCAGGTGGAACATGTACACGGCAGCCATGACACAAATAAAAAAGAGTGGGGTCCATATTAGCTGATTGTGGTTGCCATCTGGTTTTTGTTGGTAGCTTTTTTCGAGGGGGGGGGAGGACATAGCAAAAATATTACACACCTACCTTGATTCATAGTTCTAATATGCATGTAAGTGTTCAATCCACCAACTAGGTTAAAAGACAGAGGAACTGAGGTTTGGGGGGGTTTTCTAAGCATAACTCAGTTTCTTGCAGTTTTCCTCAGGATCATCTTTCTTTCTATCTGCAGTGCTCAATTCCATTTCTGAAAAGGACGTTTCAACAGGCAACTTGTAATAACACCATAGGTGTCTGCTTTGAGAGGTAGCCAAATATATAAAAAATATTTCTAAACACTTTAAGAATAGGGTTTTTTTTTCTTTTTGCTCCTTAGGCTTTATTAATTCTACGGTAATTTTTAACTGAACATTGTCTATTGTCTATTGATATAGAAGAAGCCGTTTATGTAAATGTTAAATACTAGGCACTTTCCTAATGGTCAGGCAGAACTTTATGCCACTACTGCTTATTTATCTGCTCAGAGGTGGTATTCAGGAGGTTCTGCCCAATTCTGGAAAACTGGTAGCGGAAATTTTGAGTAGTTCGGAGAACCGGCCAATGCCACCTCTGACTGGCCCTGCCCCCACCTATTCTCTGCCTCCCGAGTCCGAGCTGATTGGCTGGGTCTTCTTTTGTTGCCCTGCACAGGAAAACAGAGCTGGAAAGCAGGTTAGTGGATGGGGAGGGAATGGGGATTTTACAGTGTCCTTCCCCTGCCACACCCACCAAGCCACGCCCACCAAGCTATGCCCACAGAACTGGTAGTAAAAAAAAATGAATCCCGCCACTGATTAATGAATTTAATACAGTAAATATATTTAAAATTAGATTATATCAGTGTTTCTCAATCTCTGCAATTTTGAGATGCTGGCTGGGAAATTCTAGGAATTGAAGTCCACAAACTTATAGTTGATGAAACTGAGAAACAGTGGATTATTTGAAGCATAAGCTCTGCTATGTTTTTAGGCAATCAAGAAAAGGAATCAGAAAGCTGACTTAAAATAAATAAAAAAACATAGTCTTCTTTGAACTTATCAGAATTAGTTATAGAATGGATCCAGACTCTACAGTATATCTCCTCTGAATATTATTTGATACAGTTCAGCTGTATCCCATATAAATGGCAAAGTTGCAGGCTAATTTTATTACTTCTTAATGCAACTATCACCTTGTATAGGAACTTCCAGTACAGCTGATTTAGACTGTGTCCACTGTGGTTTTGTACTTTGTTTCTAGTTAGATACATCGAAACTATGTATGTTAATAAAGCCCAGCTCCAAAATGACTGTATATTTTGTGAATATGTTTTCTGGGTTCTGTCTATGTTTGAGATTCTGAATGGAATTGCATCTGGGGTTACATAGTATATGAAACAGTAATTTTGTAAACTTATGGAATCAAACAACTAATACACATGAAAGTTTCACAGGAAAAGAATGTGGAGTGGCGTGAATAGAATATTGGCCTTCAACTGTGAAAAAAAAAATGGCATTGGAGCCCAAGAAGAGAGAATAAGGTAGGAATCTTCAAGCAAATTAATATTATTTTGGCTCGGCTTGTTTCAACTTCATTTCTGAAATTATGCCTAGGATTGGCTCTATCCATAGGCAGAGGGAAGCAATTGTTTGGTTTATGATTCATGAATTTATTACATTTTTAGATTCTCTACAGCAACCATCCAGATTACAGCTGGGTAATGTTAAATTAGCCTTTCTCTCTCCAGAAGTCCTGACAAGTTTGGTATGAAATTAACTAGAAGGAAGAAAAGAAACTGCATATTATACCATTTCCAACTTTGATAGTAGACTTGGGAGATCAAACTGTTTTTCATAACATTACATTTCAGAGCCTTTCACAACTTTTTTTTAATATACCTTTACATTCTGTACTTTTGAGTGATTGTACCAATGACCTTTACTCTGAGGAGAGCCAGCTCTCAAATAAATAGAAATGCAGTTAATTCAGTAATCTTTCATAAGATACATAATCTTCCTTCTAGTTGAGCTGTGCCCACAGAATATTGTGCAAAAGAATAGAGAAAGGGGAAAAATTGAAAATACCTGGGCAGGTGGGGGGAAGAGAGAGAATAAACTGATGGGGTAAGATGGATTACTTGAATTTTCCACCAATCACGGAATAACACATTGGCTAAAGCATTGATTGATGAAGTATTTAAGTCGTCAATCTCACATCACAAGCCTTTTTACAAATGGCTGCAGAAAGGGCCTGACAAGATGGGGGTATCAATGGAAGTTGGCTTTGCTACAAAATATAAGAAAGACTTCTGGTCCACAATTTGCTCTCTGGCAAGATGTTCAATAACCATTTTCAATGGCCACTTTGCCAGCAAATGTTTCACTTAAAATGTCGGTATTCTTTACTTAGGATTTCTGTCTACCTCCAAACGTATAAGCCTTTAGAATAAGGAGATTTACTTTCTTTGAGGCTGGGCTAGAAGATTATGCTTTATTTATGCAGTCATTTCCAGTTGAATGGAGTAATGTATACTTTTTGCCTCTTTATATCTATTAGAATATATTAAACTTTTCTAATTTTTGTTTACAGAAAAATTATGCTCGGCTATCCTCACTTAACTACAAGGTGTTAAGTAGTGAAAATTAAGAAATAAACATCTACTCAGAATATTTATAAACATCATAAAGTCAGGGAGGAAAAGGATGTGGAATTAGCACTGCTTGATCCAATGCAATATTAACATTGGTTGCAATTCATATGAATACGGTGGGTAGATAGAAATTCTCCAATAAACTATTCTCAAAACCTCAGAATTTTCTAAATTTTTCAAAGGGTTTGAAACTCTGGAATTCATTCAATGCAACTGATCCATCCATCCATCTTATCTGTTACTTGTGAAAAGCGATATGTAAAATTTGAGTGATCAATTCATGCTTCTCTTGGTGTCTAAGAGAGTCTAGCAAACCTCTAGATCAGGAGTGTCAAACACCATTTCATTGAAGGCTTCATCAGGGTTGAGTTTGACTTTGGGGGGCTGGGGTGGGTGTGGCCAGGGTGGGTGTGGCCAGCTTGATGTCACTTGTGTTGGGGTGCTTGTGGCGGCCTGAGCGCTCTGCCAGTGAAAATGGGCTCTCGAGCTCCATTTCCAGCTGTGACAGCCTCCTGAAACCCTCTGCTAGCCAAAACAGAACTCGGGAGGCTGGTGCAGATCAGACCTAGGCACCTTGTGGGCCGTATGTGGCCCATGGGCCTTGAGTTTGACACCCCTGCTCTAGATCCACTTGTTGCAAGTACAACTGAAGCAACCTTCAATTATGTCTAAATATAAGAAAGACCTTGCCTATGGCACATGGAGAACTTCCTGCCTACAGCTGTATTACTACAGTATAAGATCCTTTTTTACTCTTAACATTGTTCATTAACAGTAATTGTTGATTATCTGCGGTACATGAATATGGTGTCAGTATTCAACAATATCATTGACAATTAACATCTATGTAAAATCCACTTTCTTTGCTCACTTTGATCACTCAAGTCATACTAGTATTAATGCCAATAATGGGCAGCAGGGAGTAAACAGGAATAAATTGGTAGTTGGTCATGCATCTGTCTCATTAACCATAGCTGCAATATGGTAACTTTATTAATCATTAAAAAATAAATCACATTAAATCGCAATCCCATTCACTTTTGCGGTTGGTATTTTAGTTTAACCAGTTTTGAGTAATTGAGTGCCTACTTCACTGCAATTCTGGACTTTAATTTCTTACTATGTGCCCCATTGCAACTGATCTTACTGTCCTAAGGAGGAAAAAACGAGCAGAAATAAGCAGTGATATATTGATGTGACTGCCTTTCAGTTCCTTATTAAAATGATGAAAGTAAAGTGCTCTCTTTAAATTACCAAGAATACTACACTCATGTTTCTCTACTACATCCTGTATATGCCGGAGTTTTCTGCTGAAATTGGAGCGGCAATACACAGCTTTGTAAACGGAAGAAATGGGAATTTTGCATCCATGTGTGCATAAAAAACACCGTCAGCATAAAAGAAACCCACTCCCAATGACAGTTGCTCATTGAAAGTCATTTTGGCACATGAGTGACCACAAGGAGCAAAACGATCCGGTTACCAGGGAATGTCTGTCTAAAGTTTATCTACAGGAAGGTCAGGCTGTACGATGGCTCATAAAATTCTTCTCACACTTAGAAAGCTTCTGAAGCCATTCACACAAAGGATACCCTCTATCAAAATGCAGCTCTTGTTTAGCTCTCATAATTGAAGGTCTGCTCCTGGCTGGGGATGTTCATTTATTCAGTAAACATAAAGAATAAGCAAGAACTTACAGAAAGGGGATAAAGTACATAACAGTCAATCATCTCTCTTTTTGATAGGCGAAGAGATCGAAAATGAAATGACAATGGTTATTACAGGTACCACTATTCACTTAGTAACTGTGACTTTTGACCATGTTTCATGCTTACAACCATTGCAGCATCCCTCTGGACCTAGGATCAAAACTCAGACACTTGACAATGGGCTCATATTTATGACCCTTGCAGGGTCCTGGGGTCACGTGATCACGTTTTGTGACCTTCTGGCCAGCAAAGTCACTGGGGTAGCCACATTCACTTAACAACCATGCTACTCATTTAACAACTGCAGGGATTCACTTAACAAATGTGGCAAGAAAGGTCATAAAAAGGGACCAAACCCACTTAACAACCTGTCTTCTACTTAGCAACAGAAATGCTGGGCTAAATTGTGGTCACAGTTGAGGATTACCTGTAGAAATCAGTGTAGAAATATTCTTAAAAGAGGACTACGAAAGTGTTATAAGCCACCGTAAGAACGTTATTGCTAAAGGAGAGAGCAGCACTAGGCAGCAGTGTGGTGCAGGGACAACCTGGGTAATTGACTCAGGCAGTTATATCTCAGGCAGTTCAAACGAATATAAATATGTATTGCAAGCTTAAGCTCTCTACAAAAATCTGAGCGGCTAATGAACAAGCGAAATGCATGGGAATTAAGGAGGTATTTAAGGTGAACTGGACTTAGATCTCTTACAGGCATGCAGGCAGTCATGACTTACGATGTGTTTGACCACTACCTTGGGCTGAGCCTGGTCATCTGCTACAGTTGCTCCATCATCACCTCTGAAGGCAGGCATCAAACTTATTAAAGTAAATGCCCTTTGGGAGAGAGCTTTAGGGTACTGCAAATGTATTTAAGGATGGCATGGTGATGACTCTAATGATGAAAGTCTTATAACTGGTGATAACTAGTCATAAGACTCTCATCATAAGTTAAGATGCTTTAGCCCTGTTTTGTAAATCTTATTCAAATTCTATCTATCGTCTATCTATCTACCTGCCTACCTATCTACCTATTTATCTATAATCTAACATCTGTCTATCTATCTATCATCTATCTTTCATCAGATTTTTAACCTTAGTCTTGGCTTTACTCATGTAAATCCAACATGAGTAAAACATAAGTGAAGAATCTTCAGTGGGCCAAATCAGCAATGATTCATTTGTTCCAAGGGAAAATGAATTTGTCAGCCAGGGACTCACTCTCAAACATTTGATTTTAACTTCGTTGGAAGGATCTTATTTGAGATACAACCAAAGTCTTGCCATAGAAAGTGTTTGTCACTAGGAGTGAAATACTATACTTGTTTTGATGAATGAAATTATGGGCTGTGAGTTTTATGCATTTTGTAATGTTTATTTATATGCCTTTGCATTGTTTTCCCTTATTTTTAAAATTGTTATGTTTGCTTTATTTGTAACTCATCCAGAGCAATATACTGTATATGAGGCTGGCAGCTAAATAAACAAACAAACATGGAACTCATACATTTGGACTAATCCAGATGTGTCCTTTTAGGTGCCGTATAAGAGAAGACTTATTGCTTTGATTTAATGATGGTGGACTTCATAAATCATAAATCTGATATTTTCAAGCAATGGTAGATTGAATGTATCTAGTTATTTAAAGCCCTTGACCTAGTATTGATGTTTAGCATAAAGCTGCCTGAATACTTAACGAACAATAATTGAATCAATAATTTCATGTGTGTGTGTGTGTGTGTGTGTGTGTGTGTGTGTGCACGTGCATGCCCATGTATGCGTATGTATACATCTGGAAAATACAGAGGCAAGAATTGTGGATGTCACAACAGTTGATGCAATGGCATTTTCACCAGGTATCCAGTTCACTGGATATCCACCAAGTTGCCAAGCATTCAGAATGTTGTACAAAACACAATTCTAACAGACTGTATAGGAACCATCAGATGTCATCTGCACCTGGTCTGAATGGAATAAGTTAAAATGGTAATGTTTTAAATTGAATTTCTTAATTCTTATAGCCAAGCTGTAATATACCTCTTAAATACCTTAAGCCTCACAGCCAACATCCATAGTTGCACTAATCTACATCAGGGGTCTCCAACCTTGGCAACTTTAAGACTTGTGGACTTCAACTCCCAGCTAGCTGAGGAACTCTAGGAGTTGAAGTCCACAAGTCTTAAAGTTGCCAAGGTTGGAGACCCCTGATGTACATTAATCTATTTTATATTTCAGAAATAAAAAATCATGAAAAGGATGGTGACAGTTGACAAGCACCCTAAAGAGAATCTTGCAGAATTAGCATTCCCACAAAATTACCTTCTTCTCTATCATCTATGCTACATATGTTCAAAAATTAAACGACTATTCTGGAATTCCAGTTCTGAATTTGCACAGCAATGAATGGTTACTATATTTCTACCAATTAGTTAACTAATAGTTAAACTACCATTTTACAACTGATGTTTATTCTGAGGCCAGCTTATAGAAGATACGATTTTTTTAAAAAAGTATTATTTGTCACTGACATACAATAAGACAATACAGTTTCTTATTTAAAGGTGCAGTGCAGTTGTTTTCTTGGGTATTTAATATCACAGACATGCAGATGATATCATGTGAAACTTAGCTGGTGCCATATAGCCAACACTGTTTGCTTGCAACTATGGAAAGATTTATATCTCCAACCATGCAATACAAAATAACTTCAAGAGTAGAAAAGAAGGCAAACGTTTGCTTATTAAACTCTTTATGAGTTTCCCAGCTGACTAAATCCATTAAGATAAACATAACACCATTTCCCTAGCCCAACAATATCTCCAAATAAATACTACAATATTATTCCTTCTTGTTTTCCTGAGTCTTGGCAGGTTATGCAAATAAAGCTATGGTAGCACCCAAAGAAGTGGTGTGTGCCAATCTTTCTCAATATGATGTCCATTCCAATTTTGTGGAAGTAGCATTCTTAGATTCCCAGGCAAATGTTATGCTATCTGGGACTTCTTGAAGTTATAGCTTCCAAACATCTTATGGCACTAAGATGCATAGGAACTATATACCACCCAAGTACCATTGAAGAATAATATTGGAGTATTATTATCTCCTTTCCCAAACATGACTGACATCAAAAGCTGTTGCAACTGATGAAATGAGCTGCAGCTCACAAAGGTTTGTGCTGTCAACTCATAAAATGTTTTGTATACATGTTTTACAGTTGACAACAGAAAGAAGGGAGGGGTTTCAAAGAGCAGGCAACAGTGTGGAATCAAAAGTACATTCCATTCATGTTTTCTTCAAAGACTGATTAGATAGCTGAAGTTTCTGCCACAAAAAAAATCTAACTGGAGAGCATGATTGATTACTCTTGGCTATGGACGTTTTTCATTGGATGATACACCCAGAGGAGTGGCGGGGGGGGAAGCAGGATCAAGGGTGACAGTGAATTACATATCTCAGAGTTGGCATCACCCAGGTTAGTGCCGGTAGAATATTAACTTCAAATAAATCCTCTTTAGTTTTAGGAGTGTGGCTTGAGGCTCATGATTTAATTGGAGTAACTGCCAGAATCCTAATATGTGCCTTTTAATCAACTTTGTTAGTCATAAAAGGTGCTGTCAGATTCCTTCAGATGCCTACCATTATAGTGGTTCTCAACCTGTGGTCCATGGCCTGGTGGATGCTATGTCATCACAGAGGGTCTGCGAAGGCTTGAAGAAATGTTATGATTTAAATCCTGAATTAATTCTTGGGGTTTGAGGCCATGGTCCATGGCCGCAAAAGGTCTTTAAAGGGGGGGTCTGTGGTGAAGAAAAGTTTGAGAATTATATTTTTTTAAACAATTTTTTTATTTTTATATTTTAAAAAACATCTCTTTTGGCAAACAGTATGGTTCCAGGTTTTTCCATTTAATATAAATATGACCATAGTTACATATTCATCTTTCTTATTCAATTTCATATCACATTGTTACTTATTCTATTTTCCTTTGAATGTTCTCAAATATTAAATTCATTACACTTATTTTATCCAATTGCAGTTCATATCTTAACTTATTAAGTTAGAAGGAAGATACAAAAGATCTTGAGAGACCCTTCGCATCCAGGCCACTCGTTGTTTGAGATCCTACCATCAGGAAGACGATACAGAGTGCTGAAAGCCAGGACAAGTAGATTAAACATAGCTTTTACCCAAGTGCTGTGATCAGGTTAAATGCAGAGTTATGAATCTGGTGGTCTTAACATATATATATATCCTGGTTGTACAGTTTTAACTGTTATTTGTTTTAATTTGTTTTACATTGTTATTTGTATATGTCTTTTGGTGTTGTTTAGTTGTATGCTGTGGAAGAGCACCTTATTTTGTTGTTCTCAGGTTTCTGAGTACAATGACAATAAATTTATCTTTATCTTTATTTCATTTTTCTTAAAATATTCTCATATCTTATTTTACAATATTATCTAAAATTCTTATTTCATTTCTGCATTCATTACACATTATTGCAGAGTTTTGCAGCATTAATTCAGTGCCAGAAAAATAAACACAGATGGCTGATGCTTCATTTAACATCTTTATAAACATAAGTAGATTTTACAAACCAGTTGTAGATTTCTCCAAACTCAAACAGAAATATGTTGCAAGTTCAGAGCAGAGCTCCAGCTTTCAGCAAGCAAGTTAGTTAGTTTCATCTTCAAAAGACAGACACAGAGCTCAACATAACTTCAGAGTTGCAGAGCTTCACATAGCTGCAGAATTGCAGAGCTTTATGTAGAATCACTCCTAGGCTACTTTTAGTTTCAGTTTCCAGCCTAGGCTACTTCTAATTTCAGTTTCCAAACTATTCTCATTGGCTGATTTAGTTGCTATGCCTATTCATTGGCTGACCTTGTTACCATACTCTATTCCAGTTCATGGATATACTCTTGACACACATATTGCTTTTATCTGCACATTTGCAATTTTAGCACATGCTGTTATTCTATTCAATATTTAAAAAGTTTGAGAATTATAGATTAACATATTTCTCCTCCTTCTGTGCCAAAAGAAATACCAGCCAACTGTGCTTATCAGGGCAGGTTTTAATCTTCTCTCTACAAGCCCAGTTCCAAATACTTTTCAGATAAAGATCCTTTTATGATATTTCCAAGTGGTAACTAATAATGACACCATACTTGGAGTAGCCTTCTCTATCCACAAAACAACCTCTCCTTTCTTTATAATGGAATTACTCTAACCCCCAAATTATTCTGGCTACTCTTTTCCACTGCTTTTATCTTCCAGGTATGTAGGTGCTTCCTGTCCAAAATTTAGTCAACACGATGCATTTGGGAGATGTGATCATGGAGGACAAGCCAAACTTGGATTAAGAAACCAAAAAAGAAAAAGGAAAAGGAAAAAGAAAGTAGCTGAAATATACAAACCATCAGATTGGCTATCATGGTTTTAGTAACCAATTATGAGAATGTACATTTTTGTTACTTTCCCATTAAATCAACATTTCCCTGCAACATACAAATTATAACATAAACAATGCTTGACACAGAGTTGCAGGGGTGTTTTGTGTCATACATTTTATATTCAGCAAATCTTTATCATAAGAAAACAATGTTTTTGCTCAAGATTAGTTTTTTTTTTCCAAGCATAGGCATGGCATTTAATCTATTTTCAAAGAAAATGTGTATACTTCTACTGTGACTCTTTAGTGATAGTGATATGCTTTATCTCTCGGGCTTGCCAGTGCATTGCATGATACAAAAACATATACTACAAAACTGGATCTTTTATCATTCACTTAGCTTAGAATGGCCCTGTTTATCCTACTTATGGGAATTCCTGTCAAAATATCAGCCTTCATAATAATAAAAAGACACTTCCAATAGCACAGTACCATAAACTTCATCTTTGGCTTGTGTTTGGCTTTTGTTTTATCAATATGTCTAACTCTAGGAAATAAATGTCATTGACCCTTTATAGTTCTCCTTGAAAAGCCACTCCTTTTAAAAAAACTGAACTTTTTTTAAAAGTGGGTGGAAAGGGATTCTATCCTACCCTTGAGATTGAAAAAGCAAAAAGCTTTTATCTGGTTTTCAGAAGAGTTCAACATATACACCTAAATTGGATTTAATCCTGATATTGTTGGAGGGTGTTTTGATAGTATATGAATGGTAATAACAACAGAAAATTGTGCCATCTATATAAAATCAGGTTGATAGGATTCATTTAATTAGGGTCAATCCTAAAATTTGCGTTAACTACCTTAAGTCAAACAGAGCACTCAAAGCTAGCCAAATTATGTTGGCAATTGAGATTGAAAAAAATCCCTCAAACAAATTCTCCTAAAATGATGCAGTAATATATTGAGAAGCTAAAAATGTGCTACCTATTCATAATGATATACAAAACATCCTGAGGCAACTGTTTCCTTCCATATGAAGGTAGAGATAATCCCAGATGTACTATTACAGAAGTAACTGTTTAGCTCCAAAGAGTGAAAACAATTTCTGAATGTAATGTCTAAATCCTGTCTTTAAATTCATCTCTCTCTTCATACCTTGATAAAGTTGGTGAGTCCTAAATTAAATCACCCTTGCCACTATATCAACCTAGTTCAACACTAGTTCAAGATTGCTGCCATTGGATCATTGTTTTATATTGCTCCAAGTAGGTTTCATTACTCTGTGATGAGCAAGTTGGGTATATTATCATCTCCAAATGATTTAGGTTTCCAGACAAATGACCTAGCCTTCCAATGTACCATCTACTCAACTATCTTCTACATTTTTAGCCATGAGGTTCTCCTTGATCATATGACTTTGTACCTTGTATCTTGTATCTTAAAGGAGGTGGTGAGATTATCATGCTGTTGAGTAAAAGGGTATAAAGATTTCCCTGTCAGTCATATCTAACTATAGGGCATAATGCTCATCTCTGTTTCTTTGCTAAGGGAACCAGCCAATTAGAATAGAATAGAATGGAATGGAATGGAATAGAATAGAATAGAATAGAATAGAATAGAATAGAATAGAATAGAATAGAATAGAATAGAATAGAATAGAATAGAATAGAATAGAATTCTTTATTGGCCAAGTGTGATTGGACACACAAGGAATTTGTCTTGGTGCAAATGTTCTCAGTGTACATAAAAGAAAAGAGTCAAAAGAAAAGAGTCATTAGTCAAGAATCATAAGGTACAACACTTAATAATAGTCATAGGGTACAATAAGCAATCAAATCATACTAGGAAACAGTTAATAGGTACAAGGTGAATCATGCAGTGATCAGAGTGTCCCACAGCTGCTCATGGTAAAGACCTATAAGTATCTTTTACTGTTGTATAGCAATTGTTCAAAGACAATTTCTGTGATCATGTGGCCAGCATGGCTACAAACCAAAGGCATACAGAATGCTGTTCCCTTCCCACCAAAGTGGTACCTATTAATCTCTTTGCACTTGCATGCTTTCAAACTGCTAGGTGGACAGGAACTGAGGCAAGTAATGGGAGCGCATCCCATTGCATGGAGCTCAGGTCTTAAACCCAGGTTGTCAACTCTCCAGCTGAGAAGCTCAGCATCTTTAACCACTGAGCCATCATGCCCCTAACTGCTGAGCTAACCTAGGTTTAATTATTTTTATTTTGCTAAACAAGGAAACAATTATGAGAGCTACAATTCTTGGTCTTATCATGACAGGGCAACAGTCAGAAAAAAATTACAATTGCTGCTACCCACATCAGTACAAAAAAAGAACACCTCAAAACATTCCCTCGCCCAAGATTCCTGCAGCACTGTATTGAAAACAACAGGTGCACACAGCAGATGGTGGGTGCACAAGGAAATAGCAGACACAACATGCTATTTACATATCCATTGGCCAGTGTTTGATTTATTTCCAAAATTAGAATTTGATACATTCTTTTAGTTTATAATACATTTCTATTGAAATTACGCTCCCTCCAGACCAGTCTTGAACCATAAACATTGGCACTAGAACAAGTGAAGAGCTAAGACTTTGTAAATAATAATCATTCTTCCAACCCTTAACTCTGAACATTGCTTCATTTTTCCTAATCTAATTCCAACCATTTGATGCCTGCTGTTTTTTGCTTGATGTCAAGGTTGGCATAACATGACCTGATCAATAATTGCCCTACATTAAGCTGTTTATTTCTCCCAAGTCCCAATCTGGCTTTGCAAATCTTTTTTTCATTTTTGATTCATTAGAAGAATGATGACAAGGGAAGACCAGGAAACCTATGTTCCCTGCTCATCTCTGGGATATTTTGAATACTATGCATCATATCAGCATTCTGGCTAATATGATTTTTCCAGTGTCATGGATCTTTTCCCATTTTACTGTGAAGCAAAACAAAGTTGTAAATCAAAGGTGTGACTCAGAGGCAGTGCAGAAGAAGGATTTAAGTTGTTCTCCTGATCTAATTTAACTCAAGGAACTTCTCAAGTTATAATGTTATAAAGTGTTTGGATAATATTGAATGTTATCTGGGGAGTATGTAATAAAACAAAAGTATCTGTTGAAATCTCCATTTATATGTCTTTTTGATAAGGTGAGATAGTCATTAAGTTTTCACTTTACAGATGGAAATTGAGAGAGAGAATCTTGTTTCTCCAAAAACTGCTAGAATATCTCCATGGAATGAAATGGAAGTGGGCTGGTCCCATAGCAAGAACTGATGGCAGGTGGACAGGGGCAGCCATAGAATGGATCCTGTTTGATAAAGTGTCCACAAGATGAATTGACAACATCAGCAAGTATTGCAGGCCCTATTGGCAAAAGAAAGCTCAGAACTGTACTGATTGGAAACATGCGGAAGAGGCCTTCATCCTTTAGTGGATAGACAATGGTTAAAATGGTGATCTCAATGGTGTGGAACATAATAGCATTTAAACACAAAACTTGGAAATTTCATGCAACCAAAAAGCAAATATCTGAGCACAGATTGACACACAACTGGCTTTAAGATAGTTTTACTGTCTTAACTGTGCCTTCATTACTGAACAGAACCATTATGTGATATAAGAAGAAGACTGAATAAGTGAAGCAGACTACTCTATATAATACTGTGAAAGATGGTACATGGAGATACATTCACAAATAATTTTTATCATGAACTGATTGCATTCACAATTTTCCTATTAAAAGTAGATGATGTGATATATGCCTACCACTAGTCAAAAAGCTTCTTTTGTGTGCAACCAAGAATAACATATTGCCTCAGAGCTCCCAGAGCCACAAATGTAGCACCTGTCACTGATTCATTAAAGTAGCCATATCCTTTTCTGCATCTGTTTCAACATCTGCTCCTACTACCTGATCCTTGAAGCCAGAAGGCTGGTTGGAGAAGTTATCAAGTCGGGCTGCACATTCCAAATAACTTTTTTAAAAAACTGAATTCAAAATACTGCACAATCAGATAGAATAACCAGTGATGAAATGCAATATATCAAATTTATGCATGGGTGAGACATCTATTTAGGTCTTTCTAATCGGCAATTCTATATCCTACTCAGTATATTTCAATACGAATAATACAAAAATGGTGCAATAAATGCCTCTTTGAATATACAATGCGGTTCACAATTTAATAGCAATGGCATTTAGACTTATATACCACTTCACAGTGCTTTTCAGTCCTCTCTAAGCAGTTTAATGCCCCAACAATCTGGGTCCTCATTTGACTGACCTAAGAAGAATGGAAGATGGGTCATCCTTGAGCTAGTGAAAATCAAATTCCTGGCAGTGAGCAGTGAGTTAGCTTGCAATACTGCATTCTAACCACTGTGCCATTGTCGGATGAAGTCCATACATTAGAATAAAGTCTCTCTATATATAGGTATACTATATATGTATATATAGGAAGTCCTCAACTTACAACTTACAACCTAAAAAATAAACAAAACATCAATTAGGATAATAGAGCAGTTATGGATTTAAATAAATTTATTTCTGTGTACTGCAAAGATAAAGCAATCTATAAATCTCTCACTGGCACACCTAGAAAAATTAATATTAAATTACCAATCTCAACCTCAAGATGTGATATCCCAAATGTGTATGTTGTTACATAAAATAAGTATAATAAACACCAATCATTGTGGCAATCTGGGAAATTTCTATCAATTGCTAGGCAGCAATTCATTAGAAATATTTGGCATTGTTAGCATTTAACCCTTTACTAACTACACAAACATCCCATAATTTCCTGTAAAATGCTTGAGGGGTTGTAAGCAGAAGGGAACTTTTTTCCATCTTTGTTGGAAAAGTATGTGAAAAGTATGAGATTTGGGAGGAAAAAGTTTTGAACAAACAAGGATTTTTTTTTACCAAAATTAGAATTATGCATATTTGATAGAGAAAATATGGACTTCAATAGCAAGAAACTTATTATATTTTTACTTTTGACAGCTAAATTATTGATCACTTGGCAATGGAGATACTTGAATAATTTATCAATTGCACAATGACATGGTGAAATTTGGTCAGTAGCTCTACTTGTAAAAGTATCAGACAAAGTTTTACGTTAAAGAAATTCCATCATTTGTACGACTTGGAGGGACTCAATTATTTTTTTAAAAAAAATAACAAGTCTTCTGTCTGCTCATAGGATATGTAGAAATTATAACATAATTTGTAAAGAGTAGAAAAAAAGCATGAGGCTAAGTTGGCACAATGCCAATAAAATATTTTGTTATTATTCAATAATTCTTGTATTATTAATAAGTGGAGAAAAGTTGATTTTGGAAAGACATATTTTGGATGATTACAAAGTATTACAGCTGACTAGTTTTTGAATGCATTTGTCTCTTGACTTGTCCTAAAATACAAATCTTTATGGTGAACTGAAAAGTGAGTCTTGAAAAGTTTTGTAGCCTGTGGTTTACAGATTGCAAGAAGAGATTATTATCACTTTGTACATTAATGAATGGAAAATGCGACAGAGGTAACAGAATTGAAACACAGTTAACAGAATAACAGAGTTGGAAGGGACCTTGGAGGTCTTCTAGTCCAACCCCCTGCTTAAACAGGAGATCCTGTACCATTTCAGACAAATGGTTGTCCAGTCTCTTTTTAAAAGCCTCCAGTAACAGAGTACCCATAACTCACACATCAACCATGTCTCCTTTTCCTTGTCATTATCATAGAAACCTTATTCCTCTATGCCCCATTTTATAGAGCTAACACTAGCATCGTTTAGAAACCGAAATCTGAAGACTTACCTGTCCTAATCTCACTGAAAACTGTGAGACCAACAAAGAAGGCCTTACTTTCTATTTCACCCATGAGAATGGCTAAATTTGAGGGGAGCAAGGAGAGGAAAATTTCTGTAGAGAATTCACATTCTCTTGCAGATTGGTTGAAATTTAAAGGGTTATTTGGTCCTATCGCTGCAGGTTTACCTCTTGTGATTTTCATTGAATGTATTTTTAGAGGTTTGTCTAAATTTAGAATGTTCTACATATTTATTTTTAACATATTTTAATTGGGTATTTTGAATTTGTAAAATGTAACTGTTTTATAAAGATTTCTGTCCTAAAATTCAGGCTTTTGAAGAAAATTGATTTTCCCTCCTCCTCCTCCTCCACTTTCTCCTTCTTCTAGTTTTTCTTATTGCTATACCACTTGATCAAAATACAGGCTTCTTTTTTTTTCTTTTCTCCACCCCATTTATATCGATATGTGTCAGAATGTGGGCTTTTACAAATGTATCCTTAAGCACAGGTATTCTTCCCAACTTTATTCCTACGATCAAATAAACCTGTATTAGATGTGTGCATTACAGGGCACAAGACAAAAGTTTCCATTTTTATCAAAGTCTTCTGTCCTATGTTGATTGCATCTTGGCATTTAATATTATTTCAGTATGGTGGCTTTTGTATCTTTGATAACCATTTTGCTCTCCTTGTGATTCCTGAATAAGAATGAGTAATATTTCAGTTATTTATATTCCAAGAACTTTGAATTTGAGTAACAAGCACACTCTCGACTGCACCTTTTTAAGGCTTTCATTTGGTCAAAAAAAGTCACAAAAGCTTAATGTCAGATTATTATTTCTGGCATTCAGTCATCAGCAAATAACATTTTACCTTAAGATGTGATTCCCAGATACTAAGCACCAGAAATAATTGATCATCATGACTTTCCATTGTGAATTTCAACTTTCATTTTCTTTTCTGAACAACACATTTAGTCAGTTACATGTACCAATTACTATGGTACATAAAAACAGAGTTGCTCTGGCTATTGTGTTCCTCAATAGATTTACTCTCAATGCCCTTTCTAGGACAAAGCCAGTGAATTAGAACTTTTAATGCTGTGCAGTGTGTGTGTCCTTCCCAGCCAGCCCCATCCGGCAGCCGCCTGAGTTTCTGGATTCTGGCTGTAAGTTGAAATGGTGCAGTTGTAAAATTTTGTTAGGATTTTAGCATGAATTGAAGAACAATTCTGCCTCCTCCTTTCGTTTCTTATAGCTGTTTTCCTTCTATGACTAACGGTCAATATAAATGTTAGGAGCGTGGTGAGGGGTGGGCTTGGATTCAGTAAGCAAATTCATAAACATTCATCTAAAGTTGTGCTTGTGTTTTCTTTTGGGAAGGGGGGCAGTGATTAGACTCACCAAAGAATAGCACAAGAATACAGAACAAAGAATTCACATTCAAGAGCCCGTTGGAAGATGCAGAAACCCTCGTGAGTATTCCTGCATAGAAGAGAGAATAAAAGCACTTGAACAGTAACTGGAACAGAAGGCTTGGTTTTGCCTACTGCTGTGGTCCGTATATCAGTGCTGAAATTGGACATTAATTAGCACTTTATTTGCTGTGTGCTCCTTTTCTTCAAAATATTTCCTTTGGGGCCATGGCAGCCATTTCCTGCCCTTTCATCTTTTTTTTTCCTCTAGTGATTGAACTATTAGCCTCCTGTACCTGTGATAGAATGAATATTAGCTACTTACAGGAGAACCAAAGAGCTAAACAGCCCAGGCCACATGTAGGAATAAAGGACCAAATTAAATGAAAGTTACGTCTGACGGACCTCAAGGAGAAAAATATCACATAGGGAGAAAGGAAAGGTGGGAGGAAAGTCAAAATTCAAGTGTGAAAGTGATTTGTGAATGTTTTTTCCCCTTTCTTTCTTTCTTTCTTTCTTTCTTTCTTTCTTTCTTTCTTTCTTTCTTTCTTTCTTAAATACTGTTGGGCCTTGTGGATGTTCTTAAGGTCTCAGTGGCTTGACAAGGACCTTATCATTTATGCAATGGATTTTTCTAAGCCAGATCCAAAAGGACAGAAAATTAAAAGCATTCATGGCTGTTTTCTTGAGCCGGGCAGCAAAGTGCAGAGCAGTGTAGCATATTCCAACAAAGCACTTAACCATGTAATTAAATCAGAAGCATTAGAGTAGCTCATTTGAAATTAACTGGAGCTGCTTAAATGCTAGGCCTTATCATTATTATTCATTTATATAGCACATTGAGCATTCAGAATGCTATACTGCCCTTATCGGATTTATCCATGGTCATTATTATTCCCATTTTATACTTCAGGAACTGGGAATGAAAGACACCAAACCTTGTCCAAGTCTACCTAGTGTTCTTCACTTCTTCATTGTACTATGTCACACACAGTTAAATCTCTTAAATATTGAATAACAAAGAAACTTTGTTTTTAAATACTTTAAATGAGAGAGATATGTAGTTTGACCATGGATGTATGGAGAACTGTGCAGCTATAAATTATAGGCAACCATGAATCCATGCTGACTGCATTATATTTTTAAAAATACATATTATTTTGTTTTAAAAAATGAAAACATACAAATGCCAAAATCCATCTTTCTAATATGTATTGTAATATGGTTCATGTAATTGTAATAGGGTTCATGATTTAGAAGAGTACTCACAAAAATTGCATGCCTAGGTGCAATTGTTTGTATCTGTGTATACACAAATATAGAAACATACTTTCATGAATTAAATTATGGTACACCCAAGGAGCAATTTATCTCTACCTGCCCACTTTCTCAACAATTTCACTTCAAATGAAAGTCCCATCTTAGGTTCATTGAGATTATTGTAATGGAGGCATCTGATTATTATTAATTTTTTTAACTAATCTTTCAAGGGGGGGGGGTGTTATTTTAAATTCAGGATCATCTTTCTTTCCGGTAATGCAATAATTGGCAAAAGGTGTGCATACAGAAAAATTCACACAATTCAAAATGTTTATGAACTTGCATATGCATTTCTTTCTGTTTTATTCCATATGAGTAAATAGAGCAAATGTACTGTTTTACTCTAGATTATTAAATGACTGTAGAAAATAAACCTTTAAAGGGAAATGGTAGCAAAAATGAAAAAGAATATGATGGTCATAAGACTGGCCATACCTGAAAAAGCCAGGAGTATCATAAATCAATGACATTTCTTGATCTCAAAGACAGAATGGAAATTACCTCAGGCTGTTGATTCCAAAGATGGGGCCAAGGAACCAGATCTGGTATCTTGAGAAGAGACTTTATAATATCTCTCACCATGAAATCAATGATGTGGACACTCCTCAAAAAAAATTGCCAACTCAGGAAAATGAACCATCAGTGATGAATAGTTTCTGCCAGAGTAGCATTAAAATGAAAAATTCCATTTTTTTATGTCAATAAAGCAATACAAATTCCTGATACTTCAGGAAGATGAACCAGAGAGATAGTAACCACGTTAGGCACATTGGGCAATATTTAATGTGGTCAAAGTCAGTGCTTTGGGACTACTGAAACTTAAATTCTCCTCAGTAGGGATCTCCACCAGAAGAAAGTTAAGAGCTGGGAAACTGGTTTCTACAATCTTGCTTGCTAAATTTCTGGTAGTAAAGCAACTTACCCACAATGTGACCTTCATTGAAGCTTGGAAAGCATGAAGAATAAGTTACTGATGGGATTACCAACTCCTGAAAAAAAATCCTGACTAGTTGACCTATGATCACTTTCCTTCCTCAGCATGTTAAATCAGGATAAGCCTGGAAACAGCCTTTGCTATCACCAGTCTGTCCTTGTAGTATATGCTGTTGCTGAGATACAAGTGAAAAATGAAAGCAAAAAAAAAATAAATCCATCATAACCCAGAGTCCAGTTATCAAATTTATAGAAAAGTATCCAGTATAGCACTCAGACTGAGATAGGAAAAACATCAGAGACACGGTATATTTTTAAAAAAAATGTATTGACAAAGGTAAGCAAAGAACGATCCAAATAAGAAGAAAATACTACATAAGATGCTGAGGATACAGAGAAGAGAAACCCAAATGCTGCTATTTACATAGTGATTATTTTTAAGAAGATGACAATCAGGAACATGAACTGTGGTTCCACCAGAAGTCCATTGCAATTCTTAAAAATTCCAACATGGATTCAGTCCTAGCGTATCACTCGTATGTGTTCAGATCACATAGAATAAAATAAACATTCTGTCCATTTAACGTAGAACAACAATAGCAAAAGCACTTAGACTTGTGTACCACTCCATAGTGCTTTATAGAACTCTCTGAGGAGTTTTTAAAATGTCAGCATGTTGCCCCCAGCAGTCTGGGTCTTCATTTTACTGACCTTGGAAGGATGTAAAGCTGAATCAACCAGTGGTGCTATTCTACAAGTTTGGCCTGGTTCTGGTGTATTGGTAGTGCTGAAGATCAGTGGAGACCAAACTGATCTGTCTGAGGAGCTGCTGGAGCTGCTGTTGGGCCCATCCACCTCCCTGCTTATCTTTATTCCCTGCTTTTGAAGCACAGCTGCTTTGCGCAGCACTGCTGTGCCGCACGTCAGCTGCTGAAGCAACAGGGAGAGTGCAGGAGTGCAGGAGGTGAGTCAGAAAACTGCTGCACCTGTGCAAAGTGCATGTTTGGTGCACGCACAGACAAAATATGTACGCATGCGCAAAGTGAGCCCACCAAACCACACCTACTGAACCAGTGGTAAACTATTTTGAAACCCACCACTGGAGTCAACCTTATGATGGTCAAGATCGAACTCTGACTGTGGGCAGAGTTAGCCTGCAGTACTGCATTCTAACCACTATGTCACCACAAAAGAATCACAAATCCTTACAAATATCTACCATAGAGGATTAATGGACATAGTTGAGGACTGCTGGGAGAAAGACAACATTGTCAAAATTATTAGCATGGTCTCTTTCTTCACTGACCTTGCTAATAATTTTGACAATGACTGCTTTCTTTCATATTTTTTTTTCAATGGAAATTTAGAACATTTGCCATTGGATATTCTGTATTAAATTGATATTTATTTATTTTGTTTATTTTTTTTTGTCAATCGATTATAAGATAACAGGTATAAGTATAAACATAGTTGTGAATACATGAAATGGATACATATAGGAAAAATAAAAAGAAACAATAGGACAGGGACGGTAGGCACGTTGGTGCGCTTATGCACACCCCCTACAGGCCTCTTAGGAAAGTGGGGAGGTCAATAGTAGACAGTCTAAGGTTAAAGTTTTTGGGGTTTGGGGAAGAAATCACAGAGTCAGGTAGAGCATTCCAAACAATGACCACTCTGCTGCTGAAGTTGTATTTCCTGCAATCAAGTTTGGTGCGGTTAACCTTGAGTTTGTATCTATTGTGTGCTCTTGTATTGTTATGGTTGAAGCTGAAGTATTCATTGATAGGTAGGACATTACAATGTATAATTTTATATACTATACTTAGATCGGACCGAAGACAGCATAGTTCTATGTTTTCTAGGTCTAGAATTTCAAGTCTGGTGGCATAAGGTATTCTGCAATGAGTAGAGGAGTGGAGAACTCTTCTTGTGAAATATTTCTGGACTTTCTCAACTGTTTTAATACCAGGCGCTTAATGTGGGTTCCAGACTGATAAGCTGCATTCGAGTATTGGTCTAGCAAATGTTTTGTATGCTCTAGTTAGTAGTGTGATATTACCAGAAAAAAAGCTACGTAGGATTAGGTTAACAACTCTTAATGCCTTTTTGGCTATGCAGTTACAGTCGTCTCTAGCACTTAGATCATTAGAGATGAATACTCCAAGGTCCTTGACAGAGTTTTGAACAAGGTCTTGACTATTCAGCTTGTATTTTATTTTCTGGTTTTTTTGCCAATATGTAAGACAGAGCATTTATTTGTTGAGATTTGAAGTTGCCATTTATTTGACCATTCTGATACATAGTCGAGGTTTTATTATTTATAATTATTATTTAATCTTTTGGTTGTGAAGTTATAGAAATGCAACAAACCAATTAAAAATCTGTATCCTGCACCAATACATCTTCTTATTAAAGTTATAATACTGTATTCCCTAAATAATGTTATTGATATTTGCATCCATCTTTAAAGAGTCCTATTTAAAGGGGCTGTATTGAAACCTCCAGGTAGAATTAGCAAGATCTCAATAGATTTTCTGACATCACTGAGCAGAGGAACATTTTATTCAGTACTAGGAAGCCCCCTTTAGCTTACTTTAACTTTCCATGCTGCTCCAGAGTGATACAGCAGGTACGCTCAAATTGCTGCCCAAAAATATAGCAATCCATTTAAAGTGGACGCAAGGTATTCCAAAGGTACTATCATCTGCCAAGATGCTGTAGATACTGAAATCAACCCTTTTTGTGGACTGACATGTGAAGTGCTTCACTACGGAACATCCCCTTTAGTACAGCATGTCAAGCTTGATTTATTGAAATCCACAACACATTGCTTTATTTTCTGTCTGGATCTGAGATTGTTCTGTTTTGCATTGGACAGCATTACAACTGGAGATTTTGGAAATTTTTTGAAATTTTGGTTTAGTATTCATTGAATTGGAATGATCTCTCCTTTGAGAATTAAGATATCTTAATATTTTTGATGGAAATTATGTCCCATTATTTTTCAAACCATGTTGAAGTACCCCTGAGCTTAGCAGCCGGAAAACATTAAATATTGGAATATATGAACACTTCCCATATTGCAGAAGCATATTTTCCAGCAGGGATGGATTAACTTGCCACAACCAACTCGCTGTGGGACAACTCACTGCTAGAGAATGTAACAATTCTATGTAACTATGTAAAATATTTTACTTTTTGCCATTCACATTTTATTCTGTCACTCCTTTGCATCCTTTCGTTCATGATTCTATTCTACCATTTCTTTGATATTAGTGTAATTCTTGTCCCACAGTGAGATGGCCATGGCGAGTTGGCCGTGGCAAATTGTCATAGACCCTTTTCCAGCAGTTATCATGATCCCGCAGTTCATATATTATATATCTGAAATGTACAGATAGCCCTTGCCTTATGACCACAATTGAGCCTCAAATTTCTGTTGTTAAATAATACATTTGTTAAGTGAGTTTGGCCCCATTTTGCAATCTTGATTGCCACGGTTGTTAAGTGAATCACTGCAGTTGATAAGTTAGTCATCTGGTTGTTAAGTAAATCTGGCTTCCCCATTGACTTTGCTTGTCAGAAGGTCGCAAAAGGTGATCACATGACCCCAGGACACTGCAACAGTCATAGATACATACCAGTTGCCAAGTATCCGAATTTTGATCACGTGACCATGGGGATGCTGCAAAGGACATAATTGTGAAAAATGGTCATAAGTCACTTTTTTTCAGTACCATTATAACTTTATAACAATATATATATTTAGTTATTCCAAAATGCAGCTTGTGTCTCCAGGTTTGTGTACAACTAAATCCCAAGATTCCCATCTGAAGGCAATTAGCTAATTTAAGCAAACTTAGAAAAATAGAACAAAATGATTGTTCCTAATTCCACAGCTTCCTGGACAAGAAAACTTAAGCAGACTTACATACTAAAATAGAACAAATTGAGTATCTTGCCTTTGTTCCTGTTTGCTCATAGGCTGTATGCAAAAGCCCTTGGAGGAATTTCAAGTAGGTGATTGTTGGTAATCATTTTGTTTAAATGTGCAAAGTTGCACAGAACCTCAGTCTACTAGAAAACAGAATGTTCTCACTCAATTATATTAGCAATCATTATTTCAATCGTGGAAAAGTTCCACAGTAAATAATACAGACTCTTTATCATGGTGGAGAAGAAAAGAAGAAGAAGAAATAAAATGCTTCTTTTTAAAAATCACAGGAGATTGTAAATAGTCCGAAGGGAGGGCAAGATGTTCTATTTGCTCACAAACAAGTAAAATTTAGCTATTCTCCTGTCCCTGCTATGACTTGATTCTCTTGCTAGCCTGGGGTAATGCTGCCCCCGTCAAGGAGAGACAGGGAATAAGGGCTCCAGGACAAACTTGTAATCATGGTGTTCGTATACAGTGCAATTTGCAAATATGTTTTTGAATGACAATTTAAAAGGATATATGCCGTGATTCATGCTTCCTTCTTTCTTCTTTTCATTGCAGGGGGCCTCTGTTCAGAGAATTACACAGTGTGGCTCCCAGTAAAACAGCAAGATTTGATAAGTATTTGTTTCACAGAGAGAGTATTTACCAGGGTCCTTTGGGATATGTCTCTTCTAATTTTTGACATTCTGATTAGGGCTATTCCTGACTAACGTTGATTGTTTTAATAAATCCTTCCTTTGTCCCTTCTTTTTGTCCACGGGGTAAAATGATATCCCTGGGACTAGATTCCGCTTTCCGTGAGTAGCGCAAATCCTGAATGGCTATGGTTGGGGTTTGATGTACATATTGCATTTAAGTACTGAAGTTTTGGGGGGGAGATTGATTGAAAATAGCTCCATTTTAAGGAGCTTTTTTTCTAAGCCATGAATCTATCTTGGAGTTACTGAAAGTAGGCCCAGTGGACAGAAACATTGGTCCCAACGGTTAGGGTAAGGTTGGCTTGTTCCAGAGTTAACATAAACTCATTTCTTTCTTTTTTTTCTTGTCCTATGCCATACAAGAGAAAATATCTGTCAGGCCCTCTTGGGGCCACAGCAATATTTACCAATATTTACTGATTGTTGATACAGGTAATCCTTAACTTATGACCATAACTGAGCCCAAATTTCTGTTGCTGTTAACTGAGTTTTGGCGGGTAGGTGACAAAAGAGGGAAAGACTGTAGTTCTTGGGAAGTGTGCAGGTAGTCCTCGATTTATGACCATAATTGGGCTGAAATTTTCTGTGGCTGAGTTGTGTATTAAGTGAATTTTCCCCCATTTTATGACCTTTCTTGGAACAGTTGTTAAGTGAATCACTGCAGTTGTTAAATTAGTAACATGGTTGTTAAGGCAATCTAGTTTCCCCATCGAGTTTGCTTGTCAGAAGGTCACAAAAGCTGATGACATGACCCCAGAACACTGCAACTGTCATAAGTCAGTTGCCAAGCAGCTGAATTTTGATCATGTGATTATGGAGATGTTGCAGTGGTTACAAATAAACAAATTAATAGATACATTAGATGATAGACAAGTTAGTTAATTGATGCTGAATGAATTGGGAAAAGAGAAGAGTGTTTACACAATTGAAAGCTATATCCATTTCTGGTCCTGTGCTTATTCAACAGATTGTAGATAATTGTGTTACCAATCATCTTTCCTAGGTATAGCTACATAGTGCTAGGTCAGCTGATAATATACCAACTCACCAGGAAATGACACACAGCCATGTCAGTTAACATGACAGCTCTAGAGTCTCTATTTGATTGTTATAGGGCTTGTGTAGCTTCTGATATCTTTGGCAGCTGCATGCAACAAAGCAGTGTGTTGCAAATGGTAGAAATCTCACATTGAATATGATCAAGCACAAGTATGAGCATTTAGTCACTTTTATTAAGTAATCTGGGGCGGGGGGGGGGGTGTTAAATGAGATTCCCTAGTGTAGGAAGTTAACACCTACCCCTCTTCTAGAAAATTGAAATATCCTAGGAAATATTAAAAAGGCAGAATATTTCCCCTAAAAAGAGTATAAACTCAGAAGCAGAAACTCACCTCAGAAGTAGAAGCTCACCCCACCTTTGTTAATGGGGGGGCCATTAAGGCCTGGGCCAGAATTCTTTACCTAACAAAGATCTAACAAAGGTATATAGCAAAGCCCTTTTCAGTACATCATCATCATCCAGCAACGCTCAACCAAGCCTGGAACTCAGGACAGCTTACAGAGTTGCCCCTGCATGGCCTCATGGGAGTCTGACAACCAATCAGAATACAAGCTCCAATTCAAATTCCAAGAAGATTATGAAACTAGGCACTCTCAGCATCTCGGCCCTTCCTTCTCTTTTCCTTTACCTTGGAGCATATGATGATCCTTCTTTGGAGCTCCACGCCACGTCCACCATTAAACCATTTTTCCAAACAGCCTCCATGTTTCCAGTGTCTTTTTCCCCACTTGGAACTGAACCCAGAAGGATAATTCTTCCAACACTAGTATGCCAAATGCCTTCCATCTCAGCTATAATAAGTGCAGAAGAACAGTCCCACCTATGATTAAAATCTACAAAAACAGTCTATTTCCTGTTATCACTTGCTTTCCTTCTAAAATGACTGCCAATGGTATGAGATTCGAAGTATATAGAGTGGGAAATCCTTAGACTAAAGGACTAAGGTTTTCTTGTATAGGTAGTCCTCAACTCACAATTAAGCCCCAAATTTCTGTTGCTCAGCAGCAACAGAAGTGAGTTTTATCCCATTTTACGACCTTTCTTGCCAGAGTTCTTAAGTGAATCGATGCAGCTGTTAAATTAGTAACCCAATAGTTAAGTGAATCTTGCTTCCCTGCTGGTTTTGCTTGTTAGAAAGTCGCAAAAGGTGATAGCGTGTTCTGACTCATGCCCTTTTCCAAAAAATCAAACACAATCCAAAGGGAACAGAAACCTTTTAATGCTTCTGCAAAATAATTAGCTGTGATAAGCACAAGCCTTGCCAGACTGTGCAAGACTTACCAAAAGATAACAGACAATAAATAATTTGCAATACAAGAATCTTCAAAAACAAACTCAGGATACTGGAATGTCCATGAGGCTGGACTTTCAAAACGTCTTTGCCTTCTGCAAAGAAGGTTAGTTTCACAGCTGGCTTTTATCTTCTTGAAGGAGGAGCTATTACCTTGCAGCCTTACTCCCGAGTCGCCCATGCTGTTGTAGCTGCTTTTTCCTGCAAGCAATCCTGCACGCCCATGCACTTGGCACAGGCTCCTCAGAAACCTCCTCATCGCTGCTTCCAGCCCCCACAATCTCTGAAGACATCAGTCCATTCCCTAATGGTTCTGGCCCCTCATCTGAGTCCTCGCTCTCCTCAGCCATCCGCACCTGCTGCCGGCTAACCACAACATCATGTGACCCTGGGATACATCAGCAGTCATAAATATGAGTCAGTTGACAAGCATCTGAATTTTGATCATGAGACCATGGGGAAGCTACAATGATCATAATTGTGAAAAATGGTCATAAGTCTTTTTTTTTTTTAGTACTGTTATAACTTTGAATGGTGGGGATGCCACAATGGTTGCAAGTGTGGAAAAAATAGCCACAAGTCACAAGTCACTATTTTCAATGCCGTTGTAATTTTGAATGGTCACTAAATGAACTGTTGTAAGTTGAGAACTGCCTGCATCTCTAACATAGTATTGAGATCATCAGCATTGTATCTTTTTTGAACAGATCTGTCAGGAGAGAAATGGAGGCATGGTGCTTTAATGGTGTCAGGCATTCCTACATGTTTATTCCCACCATATAAAATTGGAGTTGTCCATTCTATTCACATATATTCTTTTAATATCTCTGTATAGCTGTTGGGTGAATGTAGTTTAGGGCATTCTATCACACGGTTTCCTTTTGATCAATTCAGACACAAAAGTGGCTAGACCAGCATTTGGAAGCAGTAGTGAGCTGGGGGCAGGGAGCATATAAATTGGATCCTAACAAGACATATGCCACCGGGCAAGAGATGGGAAGAAGATGGGAAGACAGTCTGTCCACAGCAAAATTGCACTCAAGTTCTCATCTGTGTAGAGCTTTTTTTTAGTAAAGGTCAAAGTTGCTGCACAAATTAATGCTGCTGTTTAGTGGGAGCAAAAGTGAGTGGATTATTAATACCTCACATGAATGCAGCTTCAAACCACTGAATGTCCCTGCAGAATTTTGTGAGACTAAATTATATAAACTGCATCTTTAAGAGCAGAAATGTTTTCATCTTCAAGTAAGATGGTGGTAGCTATCGCTCCACAAAACCTCGCAAGTCCATTACTCAGGCAGAAGGAAAATAATTTCTTCCTGCATTGTCCCTCAGTAATAAATGCTAATTAGTTATATTGGGGAAGAAAGTTTAAAGACAATATTTGATAGCCTAGATTCCAATTAGGGATTTGTGACACTTTCTGGCAATGATAACACAAAGCTATCTCTATATACAGTATTATGGTAGGATTTAGGAAACTTGGCATTATATATATTTTCCATTTTCCATCTTTCTTGTCTTGGACAACTGCATGTGGCTTTGTTGTGCTACCTCCTCTTTCTCTCTCTTGCAAAAAAAAAAAAATGAATGCTGCATTATCAGATGGGTTCAGTGCACCCTGGTGGCTAAAGCTGGGTCATTTCAGCAAACAAACCAACCAAAGTGAAATAATGAAGATTTAAAATTCACACATGGGACTTGCTCCAACTCTTTTCTCCTAGGGAAGGCAGTTTCCTATCTTATTCACTTTGCGTATTACATACCACAAATACTACATAATCTGAGGGAACTCTGAAAGTCACATGAAGATGAATATACACGAGCCAGGATAATGTTGCAGGATCCAATCTGGGTCAGTCACTGGGACCAAAGGTTTAGTCTTCCAGGTTTTTGGACCCCATCCTCAAGGAACTTTTCTCTAGCAGAGTGTGTAGTAGCTGAGTATGAAGTAGCACACTCTGCTAGAGAGAAGTTCCCTGAGGATGAGGTCCAGCATAAGTATGAAAGCTCAGAAGACTAAACCTCTGGTGATCCCAGTGACCAATCCAGATTGGACCTTGCAAATCTGAAAGAGGTGAAAAATGTTAGTGTTCAAAATTCATGATTCTTGCATTCATCACTTTCCTCCACTGTTTCATTGTGTTGCCATATTTAACCCATTACATAGGTCCTTGAGGGAATCCAAGAATGCCACTGAAAAATACTTCTGTGCCATTAATTGAAATATTAAGCATTTGTACTGTGTTTACAGGACATTCAAAAATGTGGGATTAAACATGAGTAGAAGTTTTATTGGCCACTTCACTGTTAGGTAACCCTAACCCTAACCTTTTTCTCCTATCATTCTTACAATGATTGGGTAAGATTTTCCAATAAAAATTGATCATAGGGCCACGGAAAGTATTGCACAGAAAATCAATTCTCCTTCTGGGTGTATAGGATTTTAAGATATTAAGAGGAGCTATTAGACTCTTATTTATTTTACTCAACGTGGTGATCTCTAATGAAAAATACTAGCCAATTAGAAAAGAATGAAAAGATGAAATGCTCTATTATATGCTTCTTAAATGTAAGTAGGTTGCAAGGTAGCTTTAGAACTGTTCATAACAATGAGTATTTGGATTCCGTTAAAACATAAATACATATGTACCTACATGTGTACCTGTTACGTTATTATTGGGGAGAGACAAGTAACATTATACAAAGGGCATACCTGTGCATTTTCAATGTTACCTAAAAGCATCCATTGATCAGTACCATGATGCATGGTGGAGGTCTGAACATTTGGGCCCTACTGGTGATAGTAAGCTTATAGTTCTAATAGAGATTTCAGGGTCTTGTTCAAGTAACAGGTTACAAACCCGAATCAGTTTTTTAGATAAGAAAAACCATCATTCAGTGGTATGTGATCTGAGCAACTAAGGCTTGGTGACTTGGAATTTTCAGATTAAGAATCTCAAATCACATGCCTAGGAAGGTTTGCTCCTTGAAACTCACAGTCAGCAAACATAGTCTAGGCCATGGGTGTCAAACTCATATCATCACAGTGTCGAATTGTGACATATCGTGATTTTTTTCCCCCTTCACTGAACAAGGCATGGGCATGACCAGCATGTGATTCATCTGACTCGTGGGCCACAAGTTTGTGACACCCCTGGTCTCCAATTTTGGAAACTTTAAGACTTTTAGATTTCAACTCCCAGAATTCCCTTGCCAGCCATACTGGCTGAGAAATTCTGGTAGTTGAAGTCCACGTGTCTTAAAGTTGCTAAGGATCTAGATCAGGGGTGTCAAACTCCTGGCCTGCGGGCCAAATGTGTTAAACGCTGGCCATGCCCATACCTGGTTTAGCAAAGGGGGGAAAGTCCCGATACATCACGTGATGTATGATAACGTGAATTTGACACCCCTGATCTAGATCAATGGTTCACATCCTTGCGAACTTTAAGAGGTGTGGACTTCAATTTCCAGAATTCTGCAGCCAGGAAAGCAAGTATACTTTCAATGAACTTTCCCCTTTTGTCATCTACCAGCCACTTTGTTATTTCACATAGTTAAACAAACATAAATACATACATACATACATACATACATACATACATACATACATACATATATACATACACACACACACACACACACACACACACAAATATATATATATATTTGTTTTCTTAAGTTTGGTTTCTTAAGTTTCTTAAGTATTTGTTTTCTTAGTCTGTGTTTATTGGTCTTGGAGTTTGCTGTGTTCTGCTTGATTGGTGTTTCTAATATCTTCTGTCTGTTTTTTGACTCTTTTTGTATCTTGATTGGCTGGCAACATTGTGTTACTTTAGTGTTCATCTGTACACAGATGAACTCTATACAGAAGCCTGATGATGGCAGATGAGATTCTGCCGAAATGTTGCTACAACTTTAAAAGCACAACTACAATGACGTGGGAAATTTAGAATGCTTCCTGCCATCACAACACTTTGCAAAGTTTTGAGAGAATTAAAGGAGTATTGTGTGATCGGCATCCTCATCCATGGAAGATCCCAGTTCAACTTCCAGGCAGTTGGAGTTTGCATTTTGCTGGGCAATCAACCTTCCTTTCTACAGCTGAGAAGAACAAATGGCATCTCACTCTTTAAAACTGTACTTCCTAGCAACATGTTTGAAGCTACAGCTGCCTGATATGGCTAATGAATTTTACAATCAAAAGCTAAAGTGAATTAGCTGTAGCAGATGTTTTTTCTCTGGGAACCACCAGACCTTTCTGGCCACTCATTTATCCTTCAAGAGGATAAAACTTTGCACTTCTATTATGTGCTGTCATTGGAGCATTGCACAACTTTATCAAACTTTTTTTTTACCCTTTTTAATCCTGGAAACTGAATTAATTTCCAGCAAAGTTTTTTTTTTAATATGTGTCTCCCTTTAATCACATTTCCTGGGGAACATGTGTACTGTAAGGTTGGAGAGCAGATTATGGCTTTCAGAAAGACATTTTCAAAAGAAACCTGCCTTCTCACTCCCAAAGCCCCCATCTGAAAGTCCCCTGGTTTTGTGAAGAGGAAAAAATTAATTACTATTTTAATAATGAAGCCAAGCCTGCTGAAAATCCTCTTAGAGAGTAGCTGGGTGATGTAATGGCTAGCAGGGGGGATATTGAAAACAGTGACCACACAGTCTGCCTTTCGCTTTCTCTATTCAATCCCTGTAAGATGATACGGACTGCTGGACTGCACATTAGGGAATTAAAAGCATAACATTGCCTGCTTGGAAAAAGGGGTGATACAGAGATAGCAGGTCACTCTAATATTAACATGTGCTTTAACCTTTCAAGTGACCTGCTGTCATCGGAAAGGGGCACAGCAGGAGGGAAGAGCAAGGAAGACAATGGTTTAGTCAGGAGGATATGTAGATGAAGAAGAGACAGCCCCCTCGATTGTGTGTTGGGTTGGATGGGTATGTATTTACTTTGCTCATTGTCAAATTCTCCTATACCAATAGGAGAGCAACAATTTTAAAAAAAAAGACATCAATTATTCACTTGAAAGTCAAATTGTCCAGGTATCTTAAAGCCATGTGGTCCATAACACAGAAGCATAACAGCTTTGTAACAGCTTTGTTCCCCATACCATCCATCTGGTACACTTGCAAGATTTGTTTTTCTGGCCATGTACCTGTATACATCAGAACTAGACTGTGTTGCTTCTTTGTGTTGAATAATATATGTGGGTATATGCATAATTTTGTATTTGTTTATTTGTCATGTGTATGCAATGGATAGTGGAGGGGGTGACCCTTTGAGAGCCATACGCAATGAAATTTCATTTTAATGTATGCTGATAAATGTACATTCAAAGTGACGATAACGTTATTCTAAGTTCTAATCATATTTGATCATAGCACTTGCGATTCAAGTATGTCTGTGTTTATCTGTGCCTGGGTTTGATTGTGAGTGTGATTTGTAAAATTTGTGTGTAGTATTCACAAGTCAAAAGCTTTTCTTCTTGCAAGTTCCGAGCAGGCAGTTGGAACAAACAATAGCTTCTGGCTCCACAAATCTTTTTCTTATAATTCCACTGCAATTATAATCCTAGAACAATGGTCCTCCTTTTACGTTTTAGGATTAGAAGTTATCTGTGTTTTTATTTGGTATTTCTTGTTCTTTTGCTTTAGAAGCCACTGTTGACCACTGTAACCTTCTATTTTTAATAAACCATCAGATATATAAAAAGAAGAAGTTCAACATATGGCAATACAGCAATGAAATATTTAGGACCCATCTACACATTCAATCCATGTAGCAGTTTCAGATGAAAGGAAGAGCCTTTAGCACCTAATTTAATACTTTTTCCTCTAGCTCTTCTTTTTAATGAATTGAGAGTCACCTAGAATATCTTTTGCTTTCAGTTTTGCTTAATTTATATATGAATTGGCAAGCTGGGTAGCATTACAGTTACTGGTTCTGAAAATAAATTGCATTTTTAGTTTCTGTTTAGGAAATGCTGGGGTGGAACAATGTTTTGATCTTTGCTTCAAGCATCAAAATATCCTGGGCTATCTTTGGAGACCAATTTTCGTACATATACTCAATTAGGATGGGCTCAAATAATAATGGTTGGTGGCAATCAGCCAGATGTTTGCACTAGATTGAGCATGTTTGTCCATCTAACAGGTCCTTCCCAAGGTGTTTAGGCCTTTTTGTTTGCTTTTCAGATCTTTTTTAAATTAGTGTTATTATCTCTTTTGAATGGTATGTAGATGTTGTTTATCTCTATGTGCCTGTTAATGACTGGTTTGTCTGAGTGTCCGGTTTCCAAGAATTCTCCAGTATTTTTGGACTTAGTTTGTTCTAGAATGCTCATGGTTTCCTTATCAGCAATCAACACCTAGATAAGCAGAGATTACCAGTAGGATGAACACCAGACCAATAATCAAGAAGTAAACAATACCCCGGTCAAGGAACTATCAACTCAACCAACCAATCAAATAGTAAAGAACAGCCTATTCCAAGAATTACCCACCAACATTGACAGAGCAAGCCACTTGCATATAAAGAGAAGGCAAACCCTCTCCCTTCTAATACTGATGATATTATTTAGCTGGGTAATGAAACATCTGTGAAAAAACAACATAGCTCAGAAAGCACAAAGGACCCTGCAGCTTCTACAAAACTGATTCTTTACTTTGACAAAGAAGAAAATGTACAAAATTCCAACTCAGCACTAATTTTTATCCATACCTCCAAAACTACTCATATGTTGTAATTGTTTTTGCTCTAGTAATGATACTATATCCATTTAGGCCTCAAATAGCAGCTCCATGATGGGTTCAAGTAGAATTTAACATGAGACCATTATATAGTCCAGGGGTGGGATTCAAATTTTTTAACAACCGGTTCTGTGGGCATGGTTTTAGGTGGTGGGCATGGTTTGGTGGTCATGTGACTGGGTGGACATGGCTTGGTGGTCATGTTATTGCCTGGGTGTGGCCAACTCAATATCACTCACATCGGGGCATGCACCTCCTCGCCTGGCCTCTCATGACTGTGGGGATGTTGCAACAGCCGTAAGTGTGAAAAATGGTCATAAGTCACTTTTTTCAGTGCCATTGTAACTTTGAATGGAAACTCCACATAAGCAAAGTACCAGCAAAGGAAGGAAAGAAAACTCCAGAGACGTTCCTGAGACAGGAAGTCTAGTCCTGACAAGAATGTAATAAGGGTTAACGGAGAGGCAGTTTCTGTAAGCAACACCAGAATGTTTCCTTCCTGCCTTCCTTACAGGATTAGGCCAGTGATTGCTTCTAACAACTGGTTCTCTGAAATGCTTAGAATGTTAACAACCGGTTCTAGAAAATAGGTGCGAACCAGTAGAATCCCACCCCTGATATAGCCCCAAAAAACACACCAACACTACAAGGATAGAAAGAAAATAAAATATGGCAATATCAAATCAAAGTCTTTCTAAGGAGACAACTCTTTGAAATAGCTTAATCTTGCAGAAAACCAGCAAATGAACCTGCTTAATTTCCACAGGGGTCAGATATGCAGCAGCTTCTCCCATTTAAGGTTAGTCCTCAGGTGGCTAGAGTAGGTAATCTAGAAGGTATCTAGGTGCCAAGTGAGGAAGAGCTTTATAGGTCCAAACCAGCACTTTAAATTAGACCTGGAAACCAAAAGACAGCCAATGAAGAGTTATGTGGTCCTAAAATCAGGAGCCCAGAAGTATGCAGGCATCTTCATTTTGAATCAACTGCCTTTTCTGAAAAACCTTCAAGGACAGTCTCAAATACTTTAGAATGTAGTAGGGCACAAGTTACTGCTACCAGGTCCTCCTTCCTCACTAAGGTCACAATCTGTGCACCAAAGTTGAGCATCCACCTTTGGTCAAACACCAATATTCCAATATAAACTACATTTAACAGAAGTCAGCATTGTGCCACATATTATGCAAAATATGAACCAGTCATAAATAAAACTCAGCACAAGTTCTCTCAACAAACATAAAATAGCTGATAGGCTTTCAGGACCTCAGCAGGTCTGCAGGTAATTCTCACAATGACATTCTGGAGCAGCTAGAAACATCAGGTCCTGAAGTGACACCTAAAGCTGCTGAATGCTACTGGGATACCAACCACATGAGACAAAAAATCAATATCCTCAGTGAATTAGTGTGATGAATCATTGGAACAACACTCTAGATTAGAATGAATTCTGTAGGATCATAAGGCTCATCTTAGCCCTGGTCCTTTCCCACTTGACATATTAACTTATGGTTAAAGAAGTACAGTGGCTCAGTGGCTTAATGACACTGGAGATAGTCTTTGCTCCAGTGGTTCAAGTCCTAGCACTGCATGGTGGGGTTAGACACTCCCGTCACTCACCTCAGCTTCTGCCCACTTAAGCAGTTTGAAAGCATATTACATGCAAGTAGATAAATAGATACCACTTTAGTGGGAAAACAAGCCAGCACTTTGCACAGACACTTAGAAACCTGCTGGTTCATCTTTCTTTTTTCTGCAGAGTAGCTTGCCCCTGTGATGCACCTTAGCAAGCATGCAAGCATGAACCAAATGTCTTCCCATTCAAAGTGGTACCTATTTCTCTACTTTCATGTAACTTGATTTTGAACTGCTAGATGGCAGACACTGAGGTGAATGAAGAGAGCTCACCCTACTGTGCAATGTTAGGACTCAAACTAGCAAAGACCATCTCCAGTGTCATTAAGCCACTGAAGGGAGAGGGGTCCCAGATGATGCTAAAGAAGCTGAGCATCTTTCTTTCTGGTGCAGTGTAGCTTGTCCCATCTTGGGAAGCACGTAAGCATGAACCTAATAGACTACCAGTCTTAGGCAGCCAAACTACTACTCTGCATTAGTATTGTAGTTTCTTGGCTAATGCAATATTGCCATATGCTAAATAAATAAAACCTTATGGTTCATTCTGCTCCATAAGAAGACTGGTCTAGCTTGTTCCCACTACACAATTCATCACACTCTTATAGAGGAGATTTAAAATTGAAAACTGACATAGCAATTCATAATATTGCCCTATCACCATGAATTTTAAAAATCTAATCTAATTTGCCCAGGGAATTGTCCATCTTTGGGTATAGTGGATAAGTAAATTAGAAACATTGGACAGAGTTGCTTGAAGAAATGCAAGCAATAGTTATTTATTCATCACAATTGAATCCCTCCTTTTTCTAAGCAGTGCTTAGTGGGTTGGGTGAGGGAGGAAGGGAAATCAATTATTTTTTCTCACTGTTCAGTTAGCCAATGTTTTACTCAATCTGAGCATCAGGATGACTTGCCACTAATGAAACAAATAAAATAAAATCAACAAGAACTCTAGCAACTGTAAGCATCATCAGATTTACAGTAACTCATGGATACTTCAGCTCAATAAATTCAGTAATGCAATAGAATGGAAACTACTGACTTAGTTCTGTGCAATATCTTGATGAGGATCACTAATTCTTGGGCATTTCTATATAAAAAGTGGACACACTTTGGTTCCTATCTGTAAATTATATATTTAAAACATTCAGGTGATCTGATCTGTTTTCTAGAAGATTAACCATAACCCTTAATTCAAACATAAACCTGAGTTAACAAATGTTTGAATGAGTTACAAGGCACGTCATCATAATGGCAAAAATATGAAACAAATGAGCAAAATGGTGAATCCTACCTTAGTAGTACTTTCTGCTCCATTTTCTTTTTTAAAAAAAACACAGTGAAATGTAACATCTGGGATGAAAGTTAGTTCTCAATGGAAGGACAAAAATTACCAATAAAATTATATTTAAGTTCAAGAGATGATACCACTATATATTCATGTGCATGAGCTCACATCTTGAGCTTAAAAATGCTACAAATGAACACAGATTGAAAATTAGAATGCGCTAATGGGATAAGGATATTTTTTTCAGTTAAGATTATGAATTTTGTGACAGTTCAATTGCTTTGATATCAATATGGCTTTTTTTAATGAATTCCAGCAGGTGAATTAAAAAATGCTCTCATAAAATATAATGATAATTATGCAAGTTAATGCTAGCCTCAGGTTATAAATGTACATTTTCTATTTCTAAAAATGTTTAAAAGCCTTTAAAAAGTACTAGACATTGCTAATATCCCAAATGTATTGCACGCATTTATACAAAAGTTAATGTTATCCGTTGGTTACAGCTAATACACTCCATTGCTAATTCATCCCCATTTTCTCCTGCAGTATAGCTAAATGTGTGGAATTCAGTTTTATTTCTACAGGCAAATATAATGTATCAGTGGTGTTGAAATTCATTTGAATAATACACAATGGCTTTCCAGGAAAGGTTTCATTTTGGAAGTGAGCTTCATGATACCACTGTTTCTTCCACTTTTCTTCTGATGGGTAGTCGTCATCAAAACTCCATCGCAGAGAAGGTGGGAAACACGCCAAGTATTGGACATTGGTCTCAAAATAACATTTAATTCCCTGAAACAATAAAGGCAATGGATGGAGCCTTTTTCAGCAGGGTCATTTATAAGTCCAGGTAGTATCTTTCAACATTTCAACGTATCTTCAGACCCTTCACATCCTGGACTTAAACTGTTTCAACTTCTCTCCTCAGGACACCACTACAGAGAATTGCATGCCAAAACAACTAGACACAAAGACAGTTCTTCCCCCTGTCATCACTCTACTAACACCTAATTCCCACAGTAGTTTCTTATGCCAAAGGATATCTAACCATGAAGTACGGCTGTATTGCTACTGTCTTTCTCATCTTCTCATCTTTTTCATCTTCTCATCTTTCCTATACCGTTCTCCCATTGTTATGATTTATCACTTGTTGTTTGCCTTATCACTTGTTGTTTGCCTCGTATGATTTATGATTGTATCTTTTGATCACTCTATTATCAATGATCTATGCCTTACCGCTTTGTTGCTAGTATGTAAACTGATAGCTTGTATACTGGAGACAAATTCCTTGTGTGTCCAATCACACTTGGCCAATAAAGAATGTTTTTTAAGCCATCCAGTTGTGATTCTCAACAATGGAGCCCCTATACCATTAAGTAGAGATCTTTGCGCACTCTCAGTTAGAACATTTAATCAGTGGAACAACTTGGCCCCAGAAGTTGTGGGTGCTCCAACACTGGAAGTTTTTAAGAAGAGATTGGATAACCATTTGTCTGAAATGGTGTAGGGTTTCCAACCTAGGGGGGTTGGACTAGAAGACCTCCAAGGTACCTTCCAACTCTGTTATTCTAAATTCTCTTTTTTGGTATGGAAAGGCATACGTTATCTCTTCATTGTGCTATTTCAGTGCTGTTTCCAAAGACGACTTCTGAGATAACAGGCCTTTTTGTCTAGATTTCTAGTGCCTAGATTCTGAATGTTATGTTTGGGAATATAATGGTTCTATATATTATACGCCAGGCTCCATGACCCTCTGCATTTTTAAAAGAGTCTTCTAATTAAAAATTAGCATGCTGCATATAAACCTCAGGTATAATATTTATGATTAAATATGTATCTGGGCCCCAAATAACATTCTTTTAAAAAATAAAATGGTTGGTGTCTGCAATCCAGCACTTGCTTAAAGCACGCCTGCCTGCACAACAGAAAGCTAAAGTGTTTGAATGATTGGAGAGCAAATGGTGCATTATGGCAACCTTTGCAAAAAATTATATGGTTGGTGCCTGCAAAACTGGAAACTCCAGCCCAATTTTGATCCATTGTGTTTGGGTCAATGTTTAATTTTATTCTTTCAAACATGTATGCTTCACTGTATGGGACCATATCCTTTAGTTAGTTAGTCAGTCTTTATTGTGGTCTCAGACCAGTACAAGAAATGTATTCATAAATGCCTATGCCATTTTTAACAGTCCAGTTTGAAAAACCAGTAAATAAAAATTAATTACCAAAGTTGAAATACATCGATGAAGTGACCCAACTAGAATTCACAAGTCAAATCAAGGAAAGGTAATCTAACTGTCGACTGCAAATGTGATGTATAAGATTGCATAAAATATGTCTCAAATATATCTCAAATTAGGTAAAACACACCTAAACACATCTAAATAGCAGAACCATGAACTGTCAGGACTGATTTTACACACTTCAGCACGAAACCTAACAGTATGCATTGAAAGAAATGGGAATTCATCTGTAAGTAGCATCTGACCACATAAATTCAGGATATCTATCGATCAAAGAGAGAATAAGCCTGCTTGAACGTCTCAATAAAAGAATCAACGAAGAAGTACATGTTCCATGTTGTCCATCTCTCCAGAATTGTAGGTGCAGAGCCTGCATATTCCGAGAAAACAATATGATAAAGAGCCTGAGATTATTCTATGACAAGCCAGGAGAACATTCTTGGAAAACCAAATACACACACACACACACACACACACACACACAACTTTTTTTTTTTTTTTTGCTCAATTCATGGCAAGGAAACTCAGTGGTATAGAGCCAAAATTTTTAAGCAAATTTGATAAGAATTTTTCCCAAATGTATCATGGTTCCCAGATGTTGGCCAAAAGTGTCCACATAGTAAAATAAGTTTAGTACAGTTCATATGTGACAGAATTCACACCTTATCTACCTGGTGATGTTCTCAATGCAAACAAACAAACCAATCAGAGATGAACATACAGTAATTTCAGGTTTTTAATCACTTTACCATTGTGTTTATTCAGAAAATCAATCACTGTCAATAATAAAAGCCTTTAGCTTCTGAACTGCAATGCGTTTACTGTACAATAACGTCTGTTTACTCAGAATGTTCTTTATTAGGACTTGCCAATTAAGAGGCTTCTACATATTCCAGGTTTTAATTGAGTCCAAAGACATTTGAACATTGTTTTATTACAATTTACTGATATAGATTTAGCTCTTGCTGGTTTTATTGCTCCTCTATTCTTTCTTGAATGTGGAGATGGATATACAGCAGTTTTAAACCACTGCTCCACTGTTACTGTGGATTAATTTTTGAAGTTGTCATTGTCAGGGCTGTTATTGGCATTTGTGGATGGCAAGGTAGAAAGAGGTTATCTGTACAGGTAGTCCTCGACTTACAACCACAATTGAGCCCAAAATTTCTGTTGCTAAGTGAGACACTTGTTAAGTGAATTTTGCCCATTTGATAACTGTTTTTGCTATATTTGTTTAGTGAGTCCTGGAAGTTGTTAGTTAGGAACCTGGTTGTTCAGTGAATCTGGCTTCCCCATTGATTTTGCTTGTCAGAAGATCACAAACCATGATGACATGACTCCAGGATACTGCAACCCATCATAAATATGAATCAGTTGCCGAGCATCTGAATTTTGATCATGTGACCATGGGGATGCTGCAACGGTCTTAAGCGTGGAAAGCCATCATAAGTCACTTTTTCCAGTGCCGTTGTAACTTTTGCACAGTCACTAAACAAACAGTTATAAGCTGAGGCCCTCCTGTATTGTGGAAAAAGCTCAACATTGAAAATGGAACGACAAACCAGGAAGTAGATTGAATGCAACTTGGGTAGATCTAAAGAATAACAGTCATAAGATTAAAGCAGAGTCGAAGGAAAAATTATTATGTAGACAAAGCTCCATTTCCTACAGAGAAGAATGGAATGGAATGGAATGGAATGGAATGGAATGGAATGGAATGGAATGGAAGGGAAGGGAAGAGAAGAGAAGAGAAGAGAAGAGAAGAGAAGAGAAGAGAAGAGAAGAGAAGAGAAGAGAAGAGAAGAGAAGAGAAGAGAAGAGAAGAGAAGAGAATTCTTTATTGGCCAAGTGTGGTTGGACACACAAGGAATTTGTCTTGGTGCAAATACTCTCATAAAAGAAAATATACATTCATCAAGAGTCAAGAATCATAAGGTACAACACTTAATAATAGTCATTATTGTAATAGTCATTACAATAAACAATCAAATCATGCTAGGAAACAATCAATATAGATCGTAAGGATACAAGCAACAAAGTTACAGTCATACAGTCACAAGTGGGAGGGGATGGGTGATAAGGAGTGATGAGAAGATTAACAATAATAGTAATGCAGACTTTGTAATATAGTAGTAGGATCCAATAGTCTTTTTGGGTTTTTTAGGCAACTGCACTTGCAAATACCAGACAAACCAGGCTAAGCAACTCTTGAGCAATGAATTGGGTATCAGGGCAACCAGTACAAATTGCTGCCACAGGAGCACCAGAAAAATAATTCCACCTATTATTAGGTTGGCCTCAGGATTCTCCTTTAAAACCCAATTGGTCATGCCTAAAATTGCATTGACTTTTGTGTACCTATCTCATGGGCATTTCATGAGAATTCATGGCACCTATGCAACCCTGAGCTGTTCTGGAAGTCTCCTGCATCTTTGGACCCTTTTAATGTTTTATTTTCCATTGTCCTGTTTCTTAACAGAACAGATTAACAGAGTTGGAAGGGACCTTGAAGGTCTTCTAGTCTAATCTCCTGGTCTAACTGAGTTCTACTAAGGATTTGCGATCAACCCATAGAAACTGCTTCTGAGCAAGTGCAGTTAATCTAGTATTATCTTCTATAATGGCAGCAACTTGGTAGACTTCTTTTCTAACATCTACATCACCTGTCTCGGATTAAGTCTCTGTTTCTCAAACTAAAACACAGAGACAGGTTATGAAGCCAAATGTTCTTGTTAATTGAAAGGGAAGGATGTAAGTAGGCAGATAACAACAAAAAAAGAAAGACAACCAAGCAAAAGCAGATTAAACTCTTTGAGGAAGTGGATATGGAAAGAACATTCTATGGCTGCAAAAATAGTTGACATATTATAAATTTCTATGAAAGGAGGTTTGGTGTAGTGGTTAGAGACACTGGGCTAGAAGTCAGGAAATCCATGAATTCTAGTCCTGCTTTAGGCTCAAAGCCAGCTGGATGACTTTGGAACCAGCTCTAGGAAGAAAGCAATGGCTTTCTGAAAATGTTGCCCAGAAAATTGCATGGACTTGTCCATGTAATTAACAGGAGCAGGAATTCCTTATTTTGGTCATGTATCAATTTAATGGCCAGGGCTTCTGCCTGTACTACTATAGTTTCAGCTTACTGAACAGATTGAGAATTTTCTCTCAGGGATCTTCAGCTTCCTCTCTTTCTACACTTAATCGGGAAAGAACTTTGGTACCTGAGTGACTTTCCTGAGCATTTCTCTGTGATAGCAGCTGTGTCGAACATTCAGGCAAAAGAAGAATGCTCACTAATTATTTCAAGGTTTACCTGTCTCCATCTGTGTGGTACCTCATTTTTTGGGAAACAAAGTTTTGAGGCTAATACAAGAGCTAAGTTGCTGAAATGTGGGGGGAAAGCTATGTTGAGATTTTTTACTTACTTCACTCTCTAATGCTGGACATTCTTTATCTTATATTGGATGATTAAACTGCTATCTTTCATTTCACCCTGGAAAATACTACATGCACAAGTATTTCTGGGAATTCTGTTTAATGCTGCACTAGCCTACTTGTTAGATGAACATTTCAATTTCTCTTAACAATTTTGTATATGTAAGTCATTGCAATAAAAGAGACAAGAACCACCTGGTTGTTATTATTATTACTATTATTACTACTACTATTACTATTATTATTATTATTTGACCATGATGAAAATAGAATATTTTTAAATTTACTTTAGATGAGTTTGTTAAAAAAAACATTAACTTGATTTGGTCATTCTGATTAGTTGTTTTGTAATATGATAACAAGCTATATTAGCACAGTTTTCTTTATTAAATATCAATGCTGAATCTGTGGACAACAATTTTTCCTCAATGTGAATGGTTCCTTTCTTAATGGCAGGAATATATTGTTATTGGGAAACATAACAATCCTGATAATAAATAAGATTTTGAAAAATGCAAAATTTGTTGTAACAAATTAAAAATGCATACAAAGCCAATTTAATTTGCTCCTTGACCAATTGGTCAGAAGATTATTGAATAGAGTCAAGAAACGATTATCTCAACTTTTCTAAAAATAAACCAAACAGACAGATATGTGCTTCTTTATGATTCTATGTGAAATAAAATGTAGGATTTATTCTGTACATAAAAGTCTTGTATCTTAAACAGCAGTCTCCTGTTTTGCAGAGCAATTACCAATCCTAGTTTGATACCCCTGGGATTTTTTGAAAATTGCAATAGACAACAATCCAAAACTTTAACCCAATTTCTCCATTTCCACACAATCCTGAGAAAACATTGTCTAACAGAAATGAGAGGATTCTTAACAGAAACAGCATTTCTTAAAATCCTTTGTGGAAGTCATACTAATTTGTAGCTTCAGCATGCTTAGACGCCAAGTGACTCTCTCCAGAAATTGTGAGAGTAAGCAAGTTGTCTTTTAGTCATGAAAATGTTATTTATATGTATTGACTTCTAACATTTGCTCATTTATTTGCAAAGTGAATTCCTTGTATATGGCTACCACTTTCTCCTGCTGTGCTATTTTAAAAATACAATGTTAGCTCCATGCATTTGAGTTTTCTTCTAGCAATCTGAAGTTAGGCAAAGCATGACAAACAAACAAAAAATACCTTGAATCTTTTTTTTTAAGGGCTATAGAGCAGATATTGCAAGGCATTTTTTTAATTAAAGCATGGTATTCTTAGACCACAATGTGAATAATAGACTCAGCAGCATTAAAGGCAATTGTAAAAAAAACTTATTTCACTTCCTGAAAAGTTTCACTCAAATGGCTGGCTAAACAGAGCACTGTCTCTTTAACTGATTTTATTTTCTCTCCCCCTCTTTCTCTTTTTTAGTTTAAAGATTACATTTAATATCTATTTCCCAGCAGTGTACAAACTGACATCATCTACTCATAAAAGTGGAATGCTTTGCTTTTTTAAGCTTCAAGCTGAATAACAAATTGCCACAGATGACAGCATAAAAGAATAACAGAATAGAATCAAAAGAAAATTCATTGTCAACAGAAACCCCCTGCTGAGGAATTTCAATTTCATATATCTAATTATCCCTGTCAGTTGGAGGAACTGACAAAAAGCATTCTTTGTTCTCTCTTTCTGCCTCCCGCATCTCACTCTCAATTAATTCCAGCATACAAATATGACTAATTGTCTTTGCAGTGCTCAAGAGCTTTGTATATAAATGTTCATGAACTGAAAATGATTTGGAGAGTATTCATGCATCGATTTATGATATTTGAACACAGTAGGCATGCATAATTCAGGTGACCATGTTAGCACCCTCACAAGCCCTTATTACAGAGATTAGGCAGGATTCTCATTTCATGTCCTGCTCTCTCCCCCCCCCCTCCCTATATGCTTTGTGACAATAATTCACTTTGCACCTATTTAAAGAGGAAGAATTATATGTCTACTGTGGCTCATAGAAACCACCACCAACCATTTAAATCATATACAGGGGTGGTCAGAAGAAATGAATATCAAACACTCTGAAAAGCAGGGTGGCTTCATTCAATTAAAGCTGATGGCCTCGAAGCAGACTTTCTAATGCTCAACAGAGGGCTGTATACAGTGGTGGGATTCAAATAATTTAACAACCGGTCCTCTGCCCTAATGATTTCTTCCAACAACCAGTTCACCAAACTGCTCAGAAAGTTAACAACCAGTTCACCCAAACTGGGGCAAACTGGCTGAATCCCACCCCTGGCTGTATATACTTTGCTGGGTGTGAGAAACTCTTCTGCCAAAGACAAGCTCTGCATTCAACACAACTCACTACTTGCTAAGATGGAACAAGGGGCCTTGAATCTCCTGTTGTGACTGCAAGCAAGTAGATCAAGCAAAGTTAACAGATGTAATCAAATCTGGGGTACAAGATACTGAACTAATCCAAATGTCTCCATATAGCAATAGCACTTAGACTTACACACTGCTTCATAGTGCTTTACAGCTCTCTCTAAGTGGTTTGCAGAGTCAAACATGCTAGACTATATTCCCCCTACATTCAGGAACATGCAACAGAGGGGGAAAGAGAGGGAAGGGAGAGGGAGGGAGGGAGGGAGGGGGAGAGAGAGAGAGAGAGAGAGAGAGAGAAATATGTCTCCATCAAAAGCCAAGGCATTCCAGAATATATTCCTGCACACAGCAGAACCATGCAAACAATTGCCTTCTTTCTCTTTTTCTTATTTTTCTTGGATTTTGCTTTGAATTTTACTGTTTTTCAATAAACGCATTTCAAAAGCACTGTACGGTTGCAATTTTAAACCGAGGATACATTAAGTGATGCTGTCAGACAGTAAACAGATGCAGATTGTTCCCAAGCCTTAATGCTAATAATTCAATAATAAATAGGTGCTTTGAAAATTTCAGTGGGATCCATACTATTTTGAAAAGCAGAATTTGACTCCATAAAGTTACATTACGTGACTAGTTCACCCAGAACTTAGAAGCATCTAATGAAAATAGTACTTCAAATGGGCTGAACCTCAAAACCAAGGACAAAACCATTACATAATTAAGTATTTTTAAGTCACATTGATTTCAGCCATGGAATGTTAATATATAACATATGGCTTAGTACAGATATAAAATAGAGTGGGAGACAGTGGTGGTATGCTACCAGTTCAACCTGGTTTACCTGGACCGGTAGTAAAAGTTTGGCCAAACAGGTAGTTAAAAAAAGCCTCCGATCAGCTTAGAGGAGGGGGAAAAAAAGCTTTGACAATCAGCTGAGAGGATAAAGGACCGAAAAGTGCATGGGAGTGTGGGAAGGTCACTCCTAGCTTTTTTATTTCTTCATCCTCTCAGCTGATTGGCTTGTTAGGTGCTCATGCATTAGGGGTGTGCGCACACTCAATCACCCACCAAACTGGTAGCGACTAGGGTAGGATCCCACTACTGGTGGGAAAGTGTAAAAAAAAATACAAATGCTGCATTATAAAACCAAAATACAGCAATATTATGTAAGATTGAAGAGCTTGAACACTCCATTCTTTCTAAGTTCAATTCCTTAGGCTAGCATAGTGGGTAGAAATAGTCTATGCTTCTGATGTTACATCTTTTCTACGCTAGCACTAGAATATATAGAAATAAAATTAGGATTCCACCCCGTCAGAGTTGAAGTAATGAGTTTAATATTTGAATGTTCGCCGATCTGAAAAAAAACCCAATTTAATGTATCAGGAATGTGCCTAGAATTGAATCGATCATTGCTTAGATAAATACCTTTCTCTCACACACACACACACTTTCTAACATCAAGAGATATTTAAAATTTACTCTGATGCATCACACCTTATTTTACTGCCTCAAAATTATACAACTTAATTTAATAACTAAACTGGGGTTTAAACCAGAGGTGGTATTCAGCAGGTTCTGACCAGTTCTAGAGAACCGGTAGCAGAAATTTTTAGTAATTTGGAGAACCGGCAAATACCACCTCTGACTAGAAATTTTGCAGGATCCTTCCCCTGCCACGCCCACCAAGCCACACCCACAGAACTGGTAGTAAAAAAAAAATTGAATCCCACCATTGGTTTAAACTATGATATTTCCTAAATGATAACTGTTTTCTTAAATAAAATTCTATTAAACACCAATCAATTCATAATGAATTCAAGTCACTTTTGGACAAATAATTGATATGCATCTTTGTAGGCTTCACTTCAGGCAGCCTTTTAATTAGGCAGTCTTTTGGGCCAGGAAATCTTTTAATTTAGGTGATCAGTTTGTCTTACTCCATCCAGGTCTGAGTATAACATCTTCCACAGTTTGTGTTAATAACTACTGGGATCAGAACTGGGATCCTCCAATTTCTTCTAGGTGTAGGATTCTCTCCTTCACTCCTATTTATCTTAATGTTACCTTGGCCTTTTCTAAATTTTGTTTAGAAGATGTTATCAGATTTACAATTCCCATTTTCTATAATTGTTAGCAATGTTGGCTGAAATTATGGCAGCTGTATTCTTATCAATTGCCTTATAAACCAAATGCTAATCTCAGGCCAGACATACACAAACACACACACACACACACACACACACACACATTCATTTTATAGAAATGGATGGATGGATGGATAGATGATAGATAGATAGATAGATAGATAGATAGATAGATAGATAGATAGATAGATAGATAGATAGATAGATAGATAGATAAAATTATTATTCAAAATATGGGCAGCATTATACTAAATTCCTAAAGTATCATGTCCATCCCTATCAAAATATGTTCTAGTTGGGCATTGCAGTAATACAGATGTTCTATCCTCATAACCTTCATGCTGCATATATAATATTTTTATAGCATAGAATTGGTAATTTTCATTAGGACTTGGACTGATTAATTGCATTAGATATGCTACTCTCCTAGAACCAACCAGTTGAACTATTTCTGTTCGTACATGTACATAGCTGCACGATGTGTATAGTATGGCAACTTTATAAAATACGTATTAATGCTATTGCCAAAGTCAGAGAATTATAAAGTGTGATTTCTTTTGAGATTAGCCAGTGACAACTGTGTTCAACTCTGCTGAAACTTCCCAAAGGCATAGCAAATTTTACTTTGAAAAGCCTTCAAATCTAAGCTTACTATTGCCTCAATATAGCTTTTGCTCCAAATCTCACCTGCAAATATATATGTGATCCTTTTGTGCACCTGCTAACTTACCTCTCCTCCTACTGTTTCTTTAATCGTATCACCCAGCTTCTGTAAAGCAGTTTGGGAATATAGTAGACGAAGGATATCACTGTTAAGTAATGTCCATATTGTCCTATGCCAATTGGCATATATTTAGATACATATGAATCGTGGCTAACATAACTTTTGTTGCTTCTCAGTTTGTCTGGTATGGATATGATGTAGTATGACACAGAGGTCCCAAAAATGCATTTGCTGTTGACAATATGTGCCACTTTTCTTTTTAAGGGTATTTATAAGGGAGAAAGGGTAGGACTGAAAAATTGCACGGAAAGGTTAAATAAGTGGCACTGATAGTAATAGTCCCAAATGTCACAAAGCACGCAAATAATATGTCCAATATTGAATGCCTACGGTGGATAGCTGAAAAGTTGAAAATCTATTTTGATTTCAGAAGTGAATGAGAGTGATTGATGCTGGGAAACCGGTGCCCAATATGAGCCCTTCTTATATCCCTGCTCAAATAGAGAAAGCAGGTGCAGTCATAGAAGTTTCTGATTATTTATGGCTTTTCGATACTTTGTGAGTTTAGCTGGTGAGAAAAGTTTTCGGCCACTCACATGGACAAAACCCACCCGACTGTCTAGCCTGATTAAATTCGCATTGTTGCAATGAGCACATGGCAGGCAGGGGGAACATTATGAAATCTCACCGCCTGTGCCATGGCAACTGAAGAAACAGCTCATGGGAAGAATGTGAATAATAGAAAATAGCAATATTTCTCTTTGTGGTTTCACGCTTGACAGTTTTATCCCCGCATCTGCCTGATGTCCAGCGCACAAGTGGAGGGCTTGCTGTAACCAAGTGCCTCCAAGGCAGTCCCTGGCCTCAACTTCTACTCTGATTTGCCCTTGCCAGACATCACTGGGTGAGAGAGAAAAGTTTTGATGTAAGAAGAAACAGGGAAGGATAGATTTGAGAACGATCTATCTATCGCCTGAATAGCTGTCTCACTACAGGGTTATAGATTTCTCTCTGTGGACTGAGACCGATTATTAAACAAACATGTTGAATGGCAACAGATTGTCAAGCAAGCCTCTGGTTCTTCAGTTAGCGAAGAATTTCGGGCTCATATATTTCAATGTTTGTAATCTACTTTATCAAGACTTTTTGGCAGTATTAAAAATGGGGGGAAGCAGTTAGCTACTTTGCTTAAAGCAGTCTGCTGAACTAGCCACAAATTTCATAGCCTGAGGTATATCTACCCACTGCTTTTTTGAGGAAGCAAAATCTCTTACTGTTTGGATCTAAGTAATTCATTCCTTTTGCTTTAAGTTTTAGTTCGCTTGGCACATAAAGTTTTGAAAGCAGGCGTGTGCATGAGATTGAACATCATGTTTGCTGCCTTCTGCAATTCTCATACTAAAAAAATATCTGTTTGATTCTGTCCATGGAAATGTCCAACCTGACAGAGGTTACAAAACTGAGCAGAAATGTCACTTTAATTATTTTAAGTATTTGCTTCTAGTTGAAAGAAATCTCAAAGCAGTTAAATCACAAGATGGTTTATTCAAAATGTTTCAGATATAGGCTCATACCCACGTAACTGGAGCCAAGAATTGTTGAACTCAATGGAACCAATTTCAAAGTAAACAAGTATGCAATCACATGTTAACAATGTTAACTGTCTTTAGCAAATATTCTGCTGATGTAAAATATATTTTCATAAATTTGCTCCAGCACCAGAATTCAAAAGATAACTTTTTTCTTCTTTGTTCAGCCTTTCTATGTGCAAATTTATCAACTTAAGTTTCAACTGGGAAAAAAACATGGCCTTGCTCATATGTACTTTTGTTGCAGTGTGATAACTCTATACTAAAATATTTTGTCTAGATTTGTCTTATTCTCAAACAGCAAATCTCATATACAGTCATTCCTCTTTGCCTAGAAAAATAGAAAAATAAAATCTATTATTCCTCAATTTCTCTGTTCTGTATGCATTGACTTGGCATTACCTGTTGGTATGATATAACTTTATTATGTATAGTAGGATCAACAGGCTACTTCATTTTCAACAAGAGAGTTCTTAAGTCTTCCTTCTTTCCAAACATTGATGTGGTACAATAAACATAACTGAAGCAGTTGATGTTTTTCTCAGCAATTTTCAATTCCATTTCCTATCTCTTTCAAATCAGAATTTCTTATGATATATTCTGCATGTAATTAATGACAATATATAGCCCTAGCATTCTCCTTTCCCATTGTGAGCTGTTTAGTTGCTCTGAATTCATTCTAGCACTTGCTTTCTGAACATCATATGAGCTCTTCAATGGGCAGATGGCTTTAAGGACAATCAACACATTGTTTTACCAAGTCAAATACTTCCAATAACCAATAAAGCAAAGATAGACCTTTCCATTATTCACTGAATAATGTGTTGCAGTGTGATTTCAAATGTCTCTTTTTTAAACCAGTTTATACATCTAGCGATTTTCATTCCATATATTTTAAAATCTGGATTTCAAAAACTTGAGCATAGCTCTGTAATATATGAGGTAAGTGCAGTGGTCTGGGCATTCTCTAACACTGCTTGCTTTGGTATTAGAAATTAAATGAATCTTTTTCAGTCTCTTGGCCACTGTATTATTGGGCATTCAGAAGTGTTTTTGAACAGCTGCAAACTTGGTGGTAGCATGTTAAGCCTGCACTGCAGAAGCCCTACCGAAAGCTGTGGGGACAAGCAAATGAAGATCAGTGACAAACAATGCATTCCCAGATAGCAGAACTTAGATACTATAACTCCAGAACAAAATATTAAACCATGTGGGAGTGGGGAGGTGTGGGAATTGATCATAAATGCTGTAATATCCTGCTTTTAGATGAAAATAAAATCCTGGGACTCTGCCCAGGATCCAAGAAACAGGAGGCTATAACAAGAAATCCCTCCCAGAAGTTGCTGTCTGAGAAGCAATGGCAGAAATATTGTACATGTGAAGAGCAAAGCTGGCTTTTCTTCATTTGGAAAAATGCTGATGAGGAGAAAAGATACACTGAGTAACATATATAAACTTTCTTGTTTTGGGAATCCTGCCAAAAGGGAAGGCCTTTTGTTGCAGGCTTCAAGAGATGTTGTGGTTTGCTTCTTAGCAGGAAGATAGATGTATTTTCTCAGGACCAATTGTATTTATTCTTCTGCTTTTTTCCCCCTCAGGATTACCCTTGCAACAGTTTATACCCTATGTGGGTAGCAACCAGTGGGCAACCCAAACTGAGATTGTGAGAATTGCTGCATGCACATTCATGTAGAGTGCCAATTCACAATAACAGTGTCTTGCAGAATATATTATTTCTCCAGGTTGCAGCATATAATATTATATTCTGAGGAGCAAGTGTGAAACAGATGTTAGAAAGCTGCATTGTTATATGATCATCTGCAGAGCACCAAGTCTTGGCCTAACCTAGTTTTAAAACAAGACTACTGCTTTATTTGCAAGTGTTTCTGAACTTCAACATTTCAGTCTTTCCCATCTCGCTTGTTAACTTTGCTCATATTGGCTAGATTTTCAGATTATAGTCAGTATACAGTATACAGCCCAATTTACAATCTTCCTAGCTTTAATTCCTCTGCTTAGATTTCTTCTTTTAATGTTTTAAAACTATCTTACAATTCAGTATTGGAAATTTGAGACAACCCTAGTGTTTACAAGGACATTATCTGTTTTCACTGCTATTCAAATCTTCCTTTCTTCCATTTCTTTCAATGTTTTTAATATTTAAATTACATCATACTCAAATTCCCTAGGCTCGCATTTTTTTCTCTTGAGTGAATGTGGTCCATCAAGGCTTTGGTTGTAAATGGGATGATTTTCCAGCCACATGAGAGATGGCAGATTTGGCTCTATGACAATGTTATTGAGGATAAACAAAGCTTCTGTATTATTCTCCCTGATAAATGAGAGTGGGGAAAGTAGAGGTTCCAGTTTTGAAGCAATCAGAGATCCTTGGTTGACCCACTATAAAGCATACCTTGAAAAATATCTGTGGGGAGGTAGCTTTTGCAATGGGAGGAAAAAATTATGAAAAGTACCCCTATTTTGGCTTCCCCTGCTATGAATACATTATTGACAAACTGTATAAAGCCAGAGCGCATTGCCAAATTAACCTGGGCAAGGTTGCTACCAAGGGATATGTTATGCATTGTTGGAAAGAGACACTGTTTGTTTGCTTTCTTCAAGCAATATTTGTATTTTTATTTTTTTAAGGAAAGGCATATCTGAATGTCATTTCATGGATCCATCTATTAGAAGTGTGCTGCTCTGTTTATAGGACATATGCTGAGGTGGCTGGGATGGCATCTGTGCCACATCTTTTGTATTTCCTTCACACAGGCCCAGGGAATGGCAGCATGTGAAATTGAGGCCCCTGCTGAGAAATGTTTTTCATACATACAAATGCAGTGGCAGGATTCAAGGAACAGCTCGAGCCGCTTCCAAAATGTTCTTCACAAATAAGCATAAGCACAAATATCTTGACGGAGAATGTGCCCTGCTTGGCCTCATATTCCACAATATTTCTAATTCACCAGTAGTCTTCTAGGCTGCATTTTTCAGGCCTCCTCCTTCCATATGTTCAGCCGCAGATTCATTCTGTTTCCACTCCAATATTTATCTACCAATTTTGCACAAAGTATCCTACAACATACCAGAAATATTCACAATCAAAACAATACCATGAATACAAACGTTTAAATGACTTCAATCTCCAAGATCCCCACAGCTAGCAAATAAATATTTAAGGTAGAAAGAAACATTCTGAGAAATGCACATCAAAGGACCATAAGTATGTTGTAAGACATCCATTCCAAAAGAATCCATGCCCATATAGGCAGAGAGTTTCATAAAATTCACTAGGACCACACAGCTGTATCTCATGTATACATCAGAGTTAAGCTAATGTATAGAGAAGTCTGGTGTTGACCTTATGTAGAAAATCCTTCTTCCTCCTACCCCTATAATGCATTAAGGCAACAAATATAACCTTATACAAACTTAAGGCTGCCATGCTTTGCACAGCACATCCAAGATCACATGCCAAAAGTAGACCCCATGGGTGGAGGGGATTTCAAGGAGATAGAATAGAATAGAATAGAATAGAATAGAATAGAATAGAATAGAATAGAATAGAATAGAATAGAATAGAATAGAATAGAATAGAATACTTTATTGGCCAACTGTGACTGAACACACAAGGGATTGGTCTCCAGTGTATAAGTTCTCAGTGTACATACAAACAAAAAAGTAATATAACCATGAGATACCAATAAGAGAAGTAGTAGAAAAGATGAGAAGGATAATAGTAATACAGCCATACTCCATAGGTAAATATCCTTAGACATAAGATAGTACTATGGTAATTAGGTGTTCAGCAGAATGATGGCACGAACGGAAAAAATGTCTTTGTGTCTTAGTTGTTTTGGCATGCAATGCTGTATAGCATCAACCCAAGGGGCGAAGGTGAAACAGTTTATGTCCAGGATATGAAAGCTCTGTAGATATTTTCTCAGCCCTCTTTCTGACTAGACAGTATACAGGTACTCAATGTAAGGCAGGTTGAGGGTGATGTGGGTTTTTTTTTCTGCAGTCCTAACTATCTGGTGGAGTCTCTACTGTCCTCATATCTTGTATATATTAAGAGTTTAAATTAGCATTTAAACATTATTTATTTGATTTATTTATATATTCAATTTAGAAACTGCCCATCTCTCTCCCAGATGGAAGTTACCATGTCTTGTCCCTTCAACCCTCCATATATATATATATATATATATATATATATATATATATATATATATATATATATATATATATATATATATATATATATATATATATATATATATATATACATGTGTGTGTGTGTGTGTGTGTGT